>NC_133789.1:14214825-14395368 GCF_003597395.2 Chelonoidis abingdonii
TGGCCCCTTCCTCGGTAGCAATCACACACCCTTATCCCACCACCTAGATACTTAAGAACTGCCTAGGGGACACTGAGGCACCAACACAGTGTTCAGAGCAAACATTAAGAACAGTCCCAGTTCGTCACACAAGCAGCTACCAAGACAGGTACAAGTATGGTACATACAAATATAGCCAGATGTTCATATTTATGTAAACACTACTCATGAGAGAATTCTGCATCCATTCATATAGCCCCCATTTTTCTGTGCCTCCACCCCCCACTCCCTGTGCAGAAAACCAAAACAAAAAATCTGCCGGGGGACGCGTGCCTCTTCCCTGGCAGCTCAGGCAGCACGTCTGTTCCAGCATGCCTGGAGCAGCCTCAGAGATGGGGGAAGGGAGCTGGGCATGCATGCCAATAAGTGAGCGAGAGGGACAGACTCCTTCAGCTCGCTGGTGTGGAAAGGTCGGGCTTTCTATGATGCATGAGGCCCCACTTGCCCCCACCTCTGGATGGCCCTGTGCCAGAGTGATGTAAAGGAGCCTTATAGTAAATGGCAGTAAGGGAATCCTCAGCTGGGAAGATCTACATACTTTCTCACTTTTTTCCTGCGCCAAAGTGGCACAATGGGGTTTGATTACAGCTCAGGATTTATTTTACTTACCCATTAAAAAAAATACTTTGAGGGCAAATAAAACATTTCCCAAACTGTCAATAAAATGTCAGGACAATCAGAACAAAGAACTTCCCAAAGTACCCAACCAGGTCCAGGACAACACTTAGCAAAATTATATGACTTTCATGTGTGAAAGTCATGTGTAAAATGACACTCTCTTTTTTGTGTGTGTGTTTGGTGTTTGATGTTCTGTAATGTCTTTTGACAAATAAAATATGTAGAATTTTGAATTTTTGGTGCAGAATTTTGAACATTTTTGGTGCAGGATTTTGAACATTTTTGGTGCAGGATTTTGAATTTTTGGCACAGAATTCCCCCAGGAGTAAAACACCTATATACATTTGTTGCTGGTACCCAGAGACTGCATATCATCAGTGTGGCCACTAGTGTGGTGAAGTATGGACAGCCTTGGTCTAGGCAGAGACCTGCCTCTCGTTGATGCAACTGATGCCACGACCTGCTTCTCTGAATATATCCAGTGGCTATGGCTACAAATCTAGAACAATAACTTCATGTAAAGCAGTACCCCTGGATGAGTTGATGGTGACAACTGAACCTGGGACCACTCATCTAAAAGCAGAGTCTTTACTACCTTTTAGATCTAGAGTTTCAGATTTAGTCCCTGCTGCTATAACTGACCTAGGGATGTCATGTTACAAGTGGTGATTTGTATCAGGATTTCAGCTGTGCAGGACCTCCAAGGCTTGGGATGTATGCCCCAGCCAGGAGGCATGTGTAAGCAATACTTAAAGTGTGGTTTTCTATCCCCCTTCAATGGCAGGATCACAGAGGTTTACAAGTTGGCTACAGCCTTCAAGTTAAGTCTTTTAACTCAGGCAGTAACGTTTCATGTTTTTAAATGTAGAGTTTCTGGGTTCAATCCCTTCCCCATCCAGGGTAACTGTGTTACATTAAAAAATGATTGACAGATCAGAAGCGCTTTCTAAAATGGGTTGCTGTGATCCAGGGATGACTTAGTGCTAACTGGCAAAGGACATAGGAGGTGCATAGAGTTTTATAGGGATCCCCTGCTTCAGATATGTGCATAACAGTTCACTGAAGGGTGGCATGTGAGGTCTCTACCAAGAGCCAGTAGCCCACTGGCCATTGTCGTCCTTGCGAAATGTCTGTATGGATAATATTTACGGAGTTAGGTATCTATACTAAAATTTATGTTCTTATGATCTTGGAGTTAAGGCAGGTCACCAGGCAATGACATACCTTGGAAATGTTCCTTTCAGGCAGGAGGACACCTTCAGGTAGCAGGCACCCATCTCCCTGTCTGGTCATTTATTGTATGTCTCAGAATGCATGCCTATTTGCATACTGAGTCATAGGATAAATAAGAATGAGAATCTACAGGAGAGGAAGTTTACAGCACAAAACAAACAACAGGGGAATGTCCAGCTTTTGAATAAAAACAAAGGCATGTTTAGGTATATCTCAGATTCCAGTGTTGCTTGACACTTCTTCACCTACAAGCGAACACCATGTCTGTCTCTTGAAAGGAGAATCACAGCCAGCTTGGCTATAAAATGCTGCAAGGATATTGGGTGAGCAATATTCCACAAGACATGAAAGTATCTTGTTAATTAAATCTAGGCCCTATAATGCGTGTTATGATTTTGGTTTATATATAACTATTGATTTCCATTATTTCTACTTCCTATTATTTGAATCTCTATGCTTTTTTAAATAAATGTATACTTGGTTCCACTATAAACATATCTAAGTGCTGTATCTTAAGTAGACTGGTGATCTGAAGTGGAATTGGTAAGTTGTTTGTTCTCTGCATGCAGCAAATCTGCTAATACTGTGAGTGTCCTGTGGACCAGGGGCTGAATACTCCAGGGAGGGCACGAGGGGCAGAAGTAGGGTTGCCAACTTTCTAATCGCACAAAACCAAACACCCTTGCCCCGCCCTGAGGCCCTGCGCTGCCCCTTCTCTGAGGCCACGCCTTTGCTCACTCCATCCACCCTCCCTCCGTTGCTCACTCTCCTTCACCCTCACTCACTTTCAGCGGGCTAGGGTAGGGGGTTTGGGTGTGGGAAAGGGGTGAGGACTCTGGCTGGGGGAGTAGGTTCTGGGGTGGGGCCAGGGATGAGAGGCTTGGGGTGTAGGAGGGGGCTCAGGGCTGGGGCAGGATGTTGAAGGGGTGCAGGCTCTGGGAGGGAGTTTGGGTATGGGAGGAGACTCCAGACTGGGACAGGGGATTGGGGTGCGGGAGGAGGTGTGAGGTCCCAGCAGCACTTACCGTGGCTCCCAGGTCCCTGCAGCCCCTAGATGCATGGGCATCCAGCGTGGCTCCGCACACTGCCCTCCCACCTGCAAGTGCCACACCCACAGCTCCCATTGGTCACAGTTCCTGGCCAATAGGAGCTGCCGAGCCAGCACTAGGGGTGGGGACAGTGCGCAGAGCATCCCTGGCTGCCCATGCGTCTAGGGGCCACAAGGACCTGGTGGTTACTTCTGGGAGCTGCACTAAGCTAGGGCAGGCAGGGAGCCCCAAGCCCTCGCTGTGCCGCCTATTGGACTTTTAACAGCCTGGTCAGCGGTGCCAACCGGTGCCGCCACAGTCCCTTTTTGACAGGGCATTCAGGTCAAAAACCAGATGCCTGGCAACTCTAGAGCAGAGTGTGCTTATTGCTAATCTGTAGAGAGACCCCAGAGCCTTCAAGGCCTAGAGAGGAGAGCTTGTGTTGCTGATGGAGTTGGGGAGCTGAGCATTGGCAGGCACAGACGAGGTTTCCTTATGCTAAGGGAAGATGGGAGCAACGTGCCTCACAACTCTGGGTACCCCCAGGAAGTATCACAGATCCAGACTTCCTCTTCCCCCAACCCCACTTGATTGTTTTATATAAATCTTTTGGTTCAGATAAATCTATCTATCTGGTCAGATTCTAATCTGCCGTACACTTGAGTAATTCCATTGTTTTCAGTGGGATTGGACCAGATGTACATCAGTTTTACTAAGATCAGAATTTGGCTTAGTTCGTAATATACAGCAATTCCATCTGTTAGTGTTTTCATTCAGAGAAACCAAGTCTTGTAGCTGTAACTATTTTTTCTATCTTCTTTATCTCCCACGACCACTCATTCCAATAGCACTATCTGGACTGCCGCCTGCAGCCTTAAAGTCTCAACCAGGAGGCTATCTTTCTCAGTGCCCTGTGCAATGAGGTCTGAGCTGCTCTGGAGAATGAAACAGCTGAAGTGAAACCTGAAGCAACTGGTTGAAAACTTCACCATTAAGAGGTTTCACTTCCCAAATAGTGCTGTGCTATAAATAGTCTGTGCAATGGGATATGACATTTACTCCCACACGAGATAGACAGTATGCTTTGTAACCTGTGTATTATGGGCCTTAACCCATGAGTTAGCTGACCAGCAAAATAGGGCAAGGAACCCACCGCTTCTCTCAGCTAGACTTGTGAAACTGCACTCAAGTCAATGAGGGTTGCACTGGTGAGGTCAGGACAGAATTGGACCCAGATTTACTGCATGTGTGCACAGGAAAAAACTCTTCCAGTGTCATTTCAAACTCTGAGATCATTTCACATAGCTAAAGGCTTCTGTCTCAGGACTTACTATATTTTGCACTTTTATCAGGGGCAGTGGATCTACGTTACCACCCATGTGCATCATTCCTTGTGAATTGCGTGCACATGCAAGGGGGTGAAGGCGAGTGCAGGACGCAGGATCTGGCCAGGGAGCAGGTAAGCATCCTACCCTCACCCCACCAAGTCTCAGTTGCTCCCCTCACTCCCCACGCAGAGCACATACCCCATGTCCCTTCCTATTCCTGATACCCCAACTTCCCCACTCTGCCCCATTGCCCCAACTCCCACCTGCTCCCCATGCAGGGCGAGCTTCCTTTGCCTCTCACTTCCATAGTACCTTCCATCCGAGGATCTCAAAGCACTTTACTCCGAAAGCAATGCAGCCAGTGGAACTCAGGAAAACTTGATTACATTTCTGGCACTGCTACAATCTCTCTGCCTCCAGTCCCCGTCAGTAAAAGAAGGATAATAGAGCCTTTGCCTTTTTTGTCTTCTGCCAGTGTAAGCTCTTTGGGAAAGGAATCTCACTTACTATGTCTTTATACAGTGCCTATTGCATTGGGGGCCCCATCTCAGGTGAGGTCTTCAGGTACTACTATGCTAAATAATTTTATCAGCATCACATCACAAAATCCCCACAGAATAAATCTGTATTATCCCTATTTTTTAGGAATGGAGAAACAGAGGCATGGAGATTCCTAGATTTTAAGGCCAGAAGGGACCATATAATGATCCAATCTGATCTCTTGTGTAGCACAGGTCAGAGAATTTCACCCAATGATTCTCGTGTCAAGCCTATATCTTCCAGCTGAGCTAGAGCACATCTTTTAGAATTATAAGGGAAGCGACTTGTCCCTGGTCACACAGCAAATCAGCTGCAAAAAACTAATTTTTACAAAAGGTAAAAAAGGAGTTTTTCAATAAGTTGTTGTGGCCTATTCCAGACATGCCACCCAATGAGAAGATAATTATTGGAGCAGATCTAAAGGCATACGTTGGAATGGCAAAGGCTGGATATGAAACAGTTCAAGGAGGGCCCAGCATTGGAACCAGAAGCTCTGAGGGGGAATGGTCATACAGACTTGTCTGGTACTACACACACTTTCAGAAGAGGGAAAGCCACCTCATAACTTTTGCCAGTGGAGGATGCAAGTCTCAAATTAATTTCTTTTTAATAAGAAGAATTAATAGATCATGAATAATGAATTATGGGGTAATACTCAGCAAGTGCATTGTGAAGCAACACAGACATCTTCTTATGAACTTCAGAATGCAGAGACCTCAGCAACATCTGAACTCCTGGGCACAGGAAACACCTAAGTAGTGGAAACTTAAAAGATTTTTTTCATTCGTATAAGAAGTAATGTGTCGATTTCCTGACTACACACAGAGATGTTTGGAGGATAATTGATACAAACTAAAGTTAATATTGCTGATAAATGGCACATGAAGTCCTAGGAGTGATGACACCAGTGTCAAAAGGGAGACTTGGTAGTGGAATCCACAAGTTAAAGAATCCACTGAGAGGAAAAAAATAACTTTTAAAAAATGGCAGGCCAGTGGATTACGCAGTGATAACATGGCTTCTATGAAGGCAAAAAAGGGGCACAAGATATCAAATTATTTTACAAACCTGTTCAATTATATTCTTATGCGAGAGGGTAAAAGCTTTATGATGCCTTAAACATGAAGGAGACATTACACTATGGGCTGGTTATCGCCCAATGAAGCTGATGTCACAGGGTATTAAAATATGGGAGAAGATTATTGAAAAGCATCCTCTGCATGGAAAAGTTGAAATTTGGAAGGGTCAGTACAGATTTATGCTAGGAAATACAATTGATGCTATATATGGTCTATGAATCCTCATGGAGAAATTCAGAGAAAAGAGATGGGCCTGGACTTTGTGGACTTGGAGAAGGTATACAATCATGTACAAAGAGGATTTAGTGAAGTTTGCGATGTAGTGGTGTGTCAGCAGGATCTTTCTGTCTTATCCAGGATATGTATGATGGAGTGACGACTTGAGCCATAAAAAAAATGGGGCTACAACAGAGAATTTCCAATAAATGCCGATCTGCACCAGGGATCAGTGTTGAGCTCCTTTTTGTTGAGCATTGTCTTGGATGTGATATGTGAGAATCAGGGCTGATGAGAGGCGGGTGGGAAGCCGGCACAAATTACCGGGGCCCAGCTTCCCCGGCCCTGTTTAGCCGGTCCACCCTTGCTGGGGGGTCCGAAAAAATTTTTTCACCAGGGTCCGAACCCGCTCTCGACATCCCTGGTGAGAATGTACAAAAGGAGCTCCCTTAGAACATACTCTTCACTGATGACTTCGTGATAGATGCAGAAGATTTGTGAGACTCTGCAAGTGGCAACACGGTTTTGAGTATGAGGGACTTAACCTGAACATTGGTAAGACTTAGGCTATGAAAACTGAGGGAGGAGAACCCACCATAAAGGATATCACAGGCACAGACCTTATAATGAAAGAACTGAAATACCCTAGGATCAATGGTTGCTGACAACGATGCCCTCCTGATTGCTGCCGGGCATTGTACCGCAATTGCTTGGTGCAAATGGCAGGAGCTGACTCCAGTTCTCCATGATAAGGATGCTAACGTTAAAAAGGTAGAGTGTATCGAACTGTAAATCAACCCATCCTAATGTACAGAACAGAGATTTGCCAGCAATCAGAAAAGAAATCACTATACTGTCCCCCACAGGAATAAAGATGTTGAGATGATGAAATGGTTGGAGGGTCCATGAAAGGAAATAAAATAAGATTGCAAGGGGTCTAATGCATGTTGCTCCAACTGAAAACAAGTTGAGGGAGACTAGGCTACAGTATTATGGACTTGTCTGGCCGAGACCTGAGAGTTGTATTGATAGGATGGCTCTTGTAATGATCATGAATGGAAAATGACCAAGAGGGAGGCCAAAGACTCGGTACGTGGACTGAATATCAGCAGAGCTTAGAGAGACCAATTTGCACAACTGCCAGGCATACAAGCATACGTTTTGGAAGTAGGCTACAAAAGTCTCTGACCTAGTGACAGAGGATGTGGAAAAAGCTAATGTACTCAATGCTTTTTTTGCCTCTGTCTTCACGAACAAGGTCAGCTCCCAGACTGCTGCACTGGGCAGCACAGTACGGGGAGGAGGTGACCAGCCCTCTCTGGAGAAAGAAGTGGTTCAGCATGATTTAGAAAAACTGGACGAGCACAAGTCCATGGGGCCGACTGCGCTGCATCCAAGGGTGCTAAAGGAGTTGGTGGATTTGATTTCAGAGCCATTGGCCATTATCTTTGAAAACTCATGGTTATCGGGGAAGGTCCTGGATGACTGGAAAAAGGCTAATGTAATGCCTATCTTTAAAAAAGGGAAGGAGGAGGATCCGGGGAACTACAGGCCGGTCAGCCTCACCTCAGTCCCTGACAAAATCATGGAGCAGGTCCTCAAGGAATCAATTCTGAAGCACTTAGAGGAGAGGAAAGTGATCAGGAACAGTCAGCATGGATTCACCAAGGGCAGTCATGCCTGACTAAACTAATTGCCTTCCATGATGCGATAACTGGCTCTTGTGGATGAGGGGAAAGCAGTGAACGTGTTATTCTTTGTCAGAGGGGTAGCTGTATTAGTCTAGATCTTTAAAAGCAGCAAAGAGTCCATGCATGCATCCGACGAAGTGGGTATTCACCCACGAGCTTATGCTCCAATACATCTTATTAGTCTATAAGGTGCACAGGACTCTGTTATTCTTTGACTTTAGCAAAGCTTTGTATGGTCTCCCACAGTATTTTGCCAGCAAGTTAAAGAAGTATGGGCTGGATGAATGGACTATAAGGTGGATAGAAAGCTGGCTAGATCATCGGGCTCACAGGTAGTGATCAATGGCTCCATGTCTAGCTGGCAGCCAGTATCAAGAGAGGTGCCCCAAGGGTCCGTCCTGGGCCGGTTTTTTTCAATATCTTCATTAATGATCTGGAGGATGGCATGGACTGCACCCTCACAAGTTTGCAATGACACTAAACTGGGGGGAGAGTGGTAGATACGCTGGAGGGTAGGGATAGGATACAGAGGGACCTAGACAAATTAGAGGATCAGGCAAAAAGAAATCTGATGACGTTCAACAAGACAAGTGCAGAGTCCTGCACCTAGGATGAAGAATCCCATGCACTGCTACAGACTGGGACCGAATGGCTAGGCAGCAGTGCTGCAGAAAGGACCTAGGGGTTCCAGTGGATGAGACTGAATCTGAGTCGACAGTGTGCCTTGTTGCCAAGAAGGCTAACTGCATTTGGGCTGTATAAGTAGGGGCATGCCAGCAGATCAAGGGAACTAATCATTCCCCTCTATTCAACATTGATGAGGCCTCTATCTGGAGTACTGTGTCCAGTTTTGGCCCACACTGGCAGAAGGATGTGGAAAAATGGAAAGAGTCCAGCGAAGGGCAACAAAAATGATTAGGAGGCTGGAAACTTGACTTATGAGGAGAAGCTGAGGAACTGGGATTGTTTAGTCTGCAGAAGAGACGAATGAGGGGGATTTGATAGCTGCTTTCAACTACCTGAAAGGGGTTCGAAAGAGGATGGATCTAGACTGTTCTCAATGGTACCAGATGACAGAACAAGGAGCAATTGGTCTCAGGTTGGCGTGGGAGAGGTTTAGGTTGGATATTAGGAAAAACTTTTTCACTAGCAGGGTGGTGAAGCACTGGAATGGGTTGCCTAGGGAGGTGGTGGAATCTCCCTCCTTAGAGGTTTTTAAGGTCAGGCTTGACAAAGCCCTGGCTGGGATGATTTAGTTGGGGATTGGTCCTGTTTGAGCAGGGGGTGGGACTAGATGACCTCCTGAGGTCCCTTCCAACCCTGATATTCTATGACCCTGAATGGGGAAGTGGCAAGAAAGCAGAAGAGTTGGAAGCAGAACCCAGAAGTCAAGGCTCCAAGTCCTGTGATTTAGACACAAGACCAGGGATTTCCCTAGACTCCCCCCCCACCCCGAATTTCCCCAACACCCTCCCCCCAGTTACATGCAGTGTTGCCAATTTAGTTGTTAGTTGGAAATTTGAATTGAAACATTAATACACACTTTAAAAGCATATACAGTATATGAGAAAATATTTGTACCTGAGAAAGCATAATGGGTTTGAAAAGTGTGAACAAAGACTAGCTTCCTCACACAGCTGTTATTTATGACAATGTCCACACATTTGGTTCAGCTATATTGGCCTACCTAATAATTTCAAATTATTATTTATAAGCAGAGTGTGAATGAGCTCTCCCCTGACAGCTAGTGCTGAGTGGAAAGGTTTCAGGACCAGACTGTATTTATGTGAACACACCTCCTCTGGATGTATCCAGCAGACAGAGCGGTGCTGCGCAAGTGATCCATTTCAGCTGGTGTTGAGTTACAAATCACTGAAGTATGAAATGTGGGGGTCATGAAGTGTTGTTATCCTCATTGTCTGAGTAAAGGGCAGCAAAGCTGTGCTTAACCTGCCTGAATGAGAGGGTCTCCCTCAGTGCTTAATTTGTGCTAGGGCTGAGCCCTGGCACCTCTGGGCTCGGCGGTGCATAGAATACCAGGGTTGGAAGGGACCTCAGCAGGTCATCTAGTCCAACCCCCTGCTCAAAGCAGGACCAATCCCCAGACAGATTTTTGTCCCAGATCCCTAAGTGGCCCCCTCAAGGATTGAGCTCACAACCCTGGGTTAAGCAGGCCAATGCTCAAACCACTAAGCTATCCCTCTTTCCCCCACCCTACCCTGGAACCTCTGGGCTTGGCACATCAGTTATGAAAGTAACAAACTTGCTTGAGCCCTGACACCTCTTTCATTACAAATTAAGCACCGGAGACCCGCAACTGAACTGCACTGCACTCGCTAAGCAGGAGGTTTGGATGCCAGATCCTAATGAAGAGAGAGAGGGTGGGGACAGGTGTTTTGTTGGGTGGGGTGGGCTCTGCCTAAGAGTCCCAGGCACTATTTGACCTGCCCCTCTCTCCTGTTTAAAGATAGAGCTGATTAGGTGCCACAGAGAGTTTTTTGTTTTGTTGAGTGACCAGTGCCCACTAGAGCTGGAATCACTGGCAATCAGGTCTCAGTGCTTAGCCCTGCTGCAGGACAGTGTTTCTGTGGAAAAGACGGCCCAGCCTGCACTAGCAGTGAGGTTCACCCACTGAGAGCTGAAATCACTGAGAGCTGGTGGAACTCAAGAGACTGACTCGCAGAGCTTACAGTGGCAGGTGGCAGCAGAAGGTGGCAGTGCAGGGACATGGGGATGGAGCGGTAGAGTGAACGGTGGTACGACAAACAGCAGCCAGAGCACTGGACTATGTTTTAGTGGCTTCACTTCAGAATGCTAGATTTGTGACTGGAAAATGTATATAAATATGGTTCCTAGTAGGCCAAGATTTTTAAATGCATTATTTGCCAAGGTCATTATCTCACATCATCGCTATCTCAAGAGGTCATTAGATCACATCATCGCTATCTCAAGAGGTCATTATCTTGGGGAGTTTTTGTACTAAACTTTTTTATTATTATAATAATAATTATTTTTATGTAAGAACGGCCATATTGGGTCAGATCAATGGTCCATCTATCCCAGTATCCTGTCCTGACAGTGATTATTCCAGGTGCTGCAGAGGGAATGAACAGAACAGGGAATCATCAAGTGATCCATCCCGTCACCCATTCCCAGCTTCCGGCAAACAGAGGCTAGAGACACTCAGAGTATGGTGTTGCATCCCTGCTCATCCTGGCTGATAGCCATTGATGGACCTAGCCTCCATGAACTTTTCTAGGTTCTTTTTTTGAACCCTGTTATAATTTTGGCCTTTACAACATCCCTGGCAAAAAGTTCCATGGTAACTGTCCATTGTGTGAAGAAATACTTCCTTTTGTTTGTTTTAAACTTGCTGCCTATTAATTTCATTGGGTGACCCCTGGTTCTTGTGTTAAGTGAAGGGGTAAATAACACTTCTTTATTCATTTTCTCCTCACCAATCAAGATTTTATAAGCTTCTATCATATCCCCTCCATCTCTTTTCCAAGCTTTTTAAGCTTTCCCAATCTTTTTAATCTCTCTTTCTATGGAATCTGTTCCATAACGCCAATCATTTTTGTTGCCCTTCTCTGTACCATTTCCAGTTCCAGGATAGATATATATTTTTTTGAGATGGGGTGACCAGAACTGCATGCAGTATTCAAGATGTGGGCATATCATGGATTTATATAGTAAAAAGGAAGGAGCTTGGTTTGCCAGACAGATCAGCTAAGCCAATACTGGCAACCTATATGAAAAGGCTGCAAAACACCGTGCCTCTGGACTGCATCAACATGCAGAAAGCCTTGTAAGCCAGTCACTGTCAAAGCCAATTTTAGAAGAACTTAATGAAGCTGTTAAGAATGCTGGAGACACAACTCAGTGTTGAACCAACATCGGGGTGACAGTAAGGCGGTACGATGACAGTAAGGTGTACCGATAAGAAGTGGCCACCGGTACCGGCCCCTACTGCCTTACTGCAGTGCTTTAAGGACCCTGCTTTAGGCGCTTTAACGTTGCTGCCCCTCTTGCGTCCCTGTTGGTGGCCCTGCGTAAAAGGGGCAACGAGATTAAAGCACTGTTGCAACAAAGGACCCTGCTTAAAGCACTGCCGTGGGAGCGCTTTATCTTTCTTGCCCCTTTTGCCCCCACCCCAGGCTGCCAATGGCGGGGGGTCTGGGGGGAAGGAGCAGCTGCCCCGGGGCCGGCGATTTAAAAGGGCCCGGGGCTCCGGTCGCTGCTGCAGTACTGGCAGCGATGGCCAGAGCCACGGGCCCTTTAAATTGCCACTGGAGCCCTGGGTGGCGCGGGCCAGGCAGCGTGGAAGGACTGGTTGGAGGATGCTGACCCCACCCTGCCCCTTCTGCCCACGGCCCGGCCCCTGCCGGGGTGGGGGCTGGAGCCTGCCTCCCTAGCGGTAGGTTTTCAATTTTACTTTCACCCCTGACCAACATGGCTGTTACACCGTACTCTCTCCTTAAGCAAGAGATACTACACACTGCAAACTGGAGGCCAATGTTAAGTGCATTGTCACTTGTTAATCCCGAAGTTAGACACTGGTTTCGAACAAGACAAGCAAATGCTCACTATCTTTCTGAAAAAAACTCAGCCAACTCTCTAGAAGCATGTGGTGCAACAGTGTAAGACTCAGCAGTTGAAAAAGTGAAGAACTCTCTCGTCATATTCAAAATATGTGCATACATGGCTGATGAATGCACCAATGCAAATAGGTATCAAGTCATTGCATATGTTATCATGATGTTCAGGGTAGACCAGTAGATGCATTCTAGATGTTCAGGTTATAGAAGACATATCAGCTGCACCTATGACATCTTAAAAGAGTTAAATGCTTGTAAATTGAACCCCAAACAGATGCTGCTTGTGCATTTGATGGAGCTACAAACTTCCCTGGAAGACAGAGTACAAACTTTACTCAGAGAATAAAGCGTAACCCTAATCTCTCCTATATACAACGCCGAGGCCATCCACTCCAGTTAGTGCTAGTGTGAGCTGCAGAATCTTCAAAAGACATTAAAAAGCCATAAATGTAATGGCTTTTTTATACGCTTTTTTCAGCAAGAGTCCAAAAGGACTGAATGTCTTGGAAACAAATAGAAAATACTCTTGGACTGAAGTTCAAGTTCGTCCAACCTTGGAAAAACCTCTGGCTTTCTCATGAGCAATTCTTGGCTGTTGTCTTAAAATTACTGCAATCATTATTACTGGCTTTGGAAGGTATGCACCAAGATAGGACAGATCTAAGTAGTGAGGCTGGTCGATTACTAAGTTCAGAGAAGACAATTGCCATTCTCTCTCTTGTAAATCTACTGTTGAAACCACTTGGGTCATTAAACACTGTCATCCTGGCATCTGCTACAACAGTAGTCGATCTTTGTCCAGCAATAGACGCTACCCTTGGATCTATCAGAGATATCCATTGAAAATGTACTGGAAGAAGCAAATACTTCAGTCCAGAAGTTGACTAATGAAGGTACTTCGATTTACTCCTTACGTGGAGAGGACAAGAAGTGTTTGTTAAGCCGGCTGAAAAAGTTCACAGACTTGATTCTTACAAATCTACAATAGTGATTTCTGGATTCTACTCAATCTCCACATAGCTTTTACAGATGCCTGTCTTATAAAACACCTACAGATGAGTGGAGAGAGACACTACCAGCAATAGGGCTGCTATGTGATCAGAACAGAGAATTTTGAACACAGAGTGGAATATCAGAAAATGAACAAATGAAGATTTAACTTCAAATTCTTTATCATCACTAGTGGTTCAACCCAATCTTTGTGCAGGGTTTCCTGGGATGAAAGAAGTAGAAATTCATCTCTTGCTACTCCCAGGCACAAAAGCTACAGCTGAACATTCTTTTTCCTCATTGAATAGAATTTTGTGTTCTGAAAGAAGTTGCCTTCTACCTGATCAGGAGCATATCATGAAGGACTGGAAGTAACGGACACACAAGACACCAAAAAATGCAAAATTACAAGAAGAAACCAAGAAAGATGTAGATGTAATGCTTCATATTAGCCTTGAGTAGCCACCTTTAATTTTCGTGCTAATTTTAAAACATGAATTAAATCTAATAAAATGGTCATGAAACATTTTTCAGTTTTTACTATGGTGCTATACAGTCCACCTTCACCCTCACGGTCTCAACCCTCATTGGCCCTCATTCCCCCCCTCCCCCCGAATATTCCAACACCTCCCCTAATTTCAATTCCTGCATCATCCTTCTCATGAATAACAGGAATGTCCAAGACTAGATTTTGTGGCCTTTTTATGACACAAGAAATACACTGTTCCATCCACCCTTACTTAGGAATAAAATAAAAGAGGGAAGGAAAACAATCAAGAAGTATTAGACATAAGCAGAACTGGATCTAAGTAGCATGGGCCTGATTCTGATCTAACTTAGACCAGATTTACACAAGTGTAAATCTTTTGATTTCACTGGAGTTACTCCTGATTCACACTAGTATGAAATCAGAGTCAGGCTCATTGTGTTTCAAAGCTTTTCATTGGCTTTTTAAATACCAAAGACAGTGAATTAATCAGAATTTGCCCCTGCAGGGAATATGCTTCTGTAAAGCTTCCTCTTATGGTTGAATTAGCTGTCTTTCTGCACAAGTTCTGCTTTTGGCTCTGGTTTATTGTCAGGAAACATATGTAATCATTTTAACAGCTGTGTGTCCTGTTCAAAGTGAACTCTCAGTCTGAGTTGGGTGTGGGACAGGGCAAGGAGTGGTACAAGTTCTCATTTCTGGTTAGCAGTCCCGAGTAAACAAACTACACTTTGCCCTTTTGTTGCTAAGTACATCTGAGCATGTCAATGTTTTGCAAACCAACCTTATCCCGGATATACAGGAGACTGAGGCATGGAGTGGTTAAAGCCAGTATTTCTAAAAATGGCCTCTGATTCTGGGTGCCCCAGCTGAGACACATTGGGCCCGATAGTCACTTGTAGATCCCATTACTTCCTGTGGCATTGTGCGTACTCAGCAGTTCTGAAAATCAGGCCACAGACTGTTCAAGTTAGGCACCTAAATACTGAGACTGTTGAAATCAGCAGTGATCTCTAAAGTGTCACCCTAAGAGAGTTGTCCAAGGCTATTCACCACATCAGAAGTAGAACCAAAAAAATAGAACCCAAGACCTCTAATCCCTGCCCTACAGAGCCTCCCTGTACCTAGTACTTCTATATATGGGATAAAGTCAGATCTGACAGATCTAAGCCAGTGGTGGAAGGTGGGTCTATCAATCAGCCTGTAGAGATGCGGGCTCACCCCTGCAGCACCTCCTGCTGGTGACTCCTGGGAATTAGCTAGTTCCAGCTCTGGAGCGCCCTCTGCAGGCCAGTGATCCACCTGTCCTCTGTGTCCCTCCCTGGACCCGGTGCCCTTTTACATGGGGTGCTGCCCCCTGGCAGTAACCCCCTTTCTCTCAGGGTCTCCCCTCCTTGGGAAACCCCCACCTCACCTCAGTATAAGGCTACTGCCAGTCATCATCTAGCCCCTGCCCCAT
Organism: Chelonoidis abingdonii; assembly: GCF_003597395.2. Classification (NCBI taxonomy): domain Eukaryota; kingdom Metazoa; phylum Chordata; order Testudines; family Testudinidae; genus Chelonoidis; species Chelonoidis abingdonii. The sequence goes on from NC_133789.1 coordinate 14,230,132, forward strand.
GGGGCAGACTGCAGTATCAGCCTACTCATCACTGGCAAGGAGGGTTTGGACCTGCTGCCTTGGCCGCCCTCTGCAACCCCTAGTTTCCCTTGGCCTTCTGCTAGGCTGCAGGCTGGGGTTTTCCAGGATAGAGCTCCCCAGCCTTGCTCCACTCAGGTACTTTGTCTTTAGCTCCCTACAGCCAGACTCTTCTCCCTCTACAGCCAGAGGAAGACTCTTGAGTTCCTGGCTCCCAGCCTTTTTATACAGGCCAGCTGGGGCCTGTTTGGGGAGTGGCCCAGCTGCAGCCACTTCCCAATCAGCCCAGCTTCCTAACTTCTAGCCATAACCTTCCCCCAGGGCTGTTTTAAGCCCTTCAGGACAGGAGCAGGGTAAGCACCCTGCTACACAGCCCTAGGAAGGGAGAGGAGGTTGGCCGATGGAGACTCCGGTGGCTGTGGGGCTTGTTTCCGATCCTTGGTCCGTTCACGTATCCGGGCGGAGTTCCTCTAGGCGGCGTCCACTGGCTCCCTTAACGCCTTCGAGGAGCAGTGGGCGCTGTCCGGGGTTCTCTGCTCGGTGTCCCCGTCAGGCTCCCTTCTTATGACCCTTTGAACTCACACCTGTCCCTGTTCTTTTATCAGTTGTCCCCCGCAATCAGTGGGGTTCTGAGGTCCTGTGGGTCCTCCCCTTAGGCTGGGGGGATCCTTTAGCCGTCGGCGGGCTTCCGCCCACCCACTTCCCAGACACCCAATAGATACACAGCCCTAGAATGGCGAAGTCAGGTTGTAGGAAACAGGGCTAAGATGCTACTTTAGGCCATCTAGAGACATCTGAGGCTAACGAAGAGCTGCCAGTGACCTTTAAAAGCCCCTGTTCTGATGAGACAGAGGGAGAAGAGATGAGACAAAGGGTGCTGGAGTGAGAAAAGGCTTTTCCTGGGTGGAAGGCTGTCTCTCCTCCCTATAGGGAAAACAACCAGCACAGTGAGGCAACACCCTGGAAAGGGGCAGGGAAAGGTACTTCTGTGTGTGTTGTGAGTTTGGTTCATTGCGTTTTGCTTCAGAGGACTAGCTGGACCTGCCGTAGGCCTGCTGTGTAATATTGAAAAGTAACCCAGAGTGAAACCCCTCTGATTTACTCCAGGCCCCACCGCCTGGGGGAGAAACACTGATGAGGCAAAGGAGGTGCCTTGCCACTACATACACACAAACATACACCGAGCAAGATGCTTCTCATCTAAACCTTTTCACAATGCCAAATGTGATTTAAGACTATGGTAGAAAATAACCCCTGAAATGTTTCCTCCAGAGTCTCATAATATTTGGTGATTCTTGTAAGAAATGTCTAGCCCTCATAGCTGCAGATAAAAGTATGAGAATGTACCTTAAAACCAAAATGCAAATAAAACCAAGTAGTATATTTGAAATTTCCTTATCTGGGGGGGAACTAGCCCAGGATTTTGATCTCCTGGGGATGGTGACAGTGCAGTTGGACTTTGCCCTGCTACCAGTAGCAATACCCCCTGAGACTGAGATGTGAGTTCCTCAGAGAGAGTTTGCTGTCACACCAGCTGCCTGTGGCTGTCAGATGCTTGTAACTATACAGCTAAGATCAAACTTCCAGCTGTTTGGTCAGTACATTTTCATAGCTCCTCTGGGAAATGCAGTTGGACCTTAGTCCAGGTCCTGGAAAGAATGGTCCTTGCAATCCCACCGTAACTACTGGCTTCTCTACTGAGAGTGCCACGAAGAAGCCAAGAACTGAAGAGGCCAAGCAGACAGAGCTCTTGTTCTCTCCTCTCAAAGTGAGTTTGCAGGGCAGGGTTGAGGCATAAGGGAGGAGTTGGAACTGCTATCGACCATGCTGGTCTTGATTTGCAGATAAAGACACTGGTCACCCTCAGATTGTCAATCTAGCTTCTTTCCTCAGTAACTTCATGTCATTATGCAACACTAGTGAGCTTTTAGCCATTTTTGATGCATGGGGATTATTGTTCCACAGGTAGCTTAGTCAAGAAGTGAGAGGCAGGCAGTGTCTTTGCACTTCATTTAGTAGAGCCAGTGGCAGCTGGCAGCCAGGATTTTCACTAGGACACTGTAAATTCCCATAGTTACAATGGTCCTCAGTTTTGAAATTACTCCCATTACCCTGATGTAACTACTAGCTGCTTATTCAAATCCTCCCATGGGTCCTTTGGAACCTTTCATCAAGTGTGCACGTGTGAGCATTCATCTGGAAAAGCTAATTGTTAAACTAATTGCTGGGAATTGTCCCTGGTCACAGCGGTTTTTAAAAGACCTTTTCTCATGCCCTTCCCTCTGATTCCCTGGCTGTCAGCTTTAATCCTCTCCCCTTCCCATGATCTGTCCCCAACAGCCTAGGAAAGGCTGGAAGGTCCAAGACCCAGTCTTGATACCCCCATACTCTAGACAGGGAAGCTTTTATCACCAAACCAAGGAACAATGCTCCTGGTAAGACTCACCTGAGGATTGGGCCTAGGAAGTTACTTGTGGATTAAAACCTCACTCATGCAGAACCACATGGGAAGCACCTCAGGCACAACAAACAGGTACAACAGGCTCCAAACCTGGGACCTTAGAGAACAGTGGTTTGGGAACTGAACCATTAAACTAAGTAAGACGGATATGAGCAAAGCCCAGCTCCCAAGACCTGAACTTTGGGGGAATTTGAAATCCAGATTCACATGCCATAATCAATGGGACACAGTAATACCAGGGTACAACATATACTGGAAGGACAGAACAGGTAGTGCTGGTGGGGGAGTGGCACTATATGTGAAAGAAAGCCTAGAATCAAATGAAGTAAAAATCTTAAATGAACCAAACTGTACCATGGAATCTCTATAGATAGAAATTCCATGATCTAATAGTAAGAATATAGCAGTATGGATATACTGCAGACCACCTAACCAGGATTGTGATAGTGACTGTGCAATGCTCAGGGAGATTAGAGAGGATATTAACATAAAAAAATCAGTAATAATAATGGGGGATATCCGTTATCCCCATGTTGATTGGTTACATGTCACCTCAGGACGGGATGCTGAGATAAAATTTCTTGACACCTTAAATGACTGCTTCTTGGAGCAGCTAGTCCTGGAACCCATACGAAGAGAGGAAATTCCTGATTTAGTTCTAAGTGAAGCACAGGATCAGGTCCAAGAGGTGAATATAGCTGGACCACTTGGTAATAGTGGCCATATTATAATTACATTTAACATCCCTGTGGTGGGAAAACAGCACAGCAGCCCAACACTGTAGCATTTAATTTCAGAAAGGGGAACTACACAAAAATGAGGAGGTTAGTGAAACAGAAATTAAAAGGTACAGAGCAAAAAGTGAAATCCCTACAAGCTGCATGGAAACTTTTTAAAGACACCATAATAGAGGCTCAACTTCAATGTATACCCCAAATTAAAAACATAGTAAGAGAACCAAAAAAGAGCCACCGTGGCTAAACAACAAAGTAAAAGAAGCAGTGAGAGGTAAAAAGGCATCATTTAAAAAGTGGAAGAGGTGATCCCGGCCATTACAGGCCGGGCAATTACCAGGCAAACTGGTTGAAATGATAGTAAAGAACAGAACTGTCAGACTCACAGATGAACATAATTTATTGGGGAAGAGTCAACATGGTTTTAGTAAAGGGAAATCATGCCTCACCAATCCACTAGAATTCTTTGAGGGGGTCAAGAAGCATGTGGACAAGGGGGATCCAGTGGATATAGTGTACTTAGATTTTCAGAAAGCCTTTGACAAGGTCCCTCACCAAAGGCTCTTAAGTAAAGTAAGCTGCGACAGGATAAGAGGGAAGGGTCTCTCATGGATCAGTAACTGGTTAAAAGATAGGAAACAAAGGGTAGGAATAAATGGTCAGTTTTCAGAATGGAGAGAGGTAAATAGTGGTGTCCCCCAGGGGCGTGTACTGGGCCCAGTCCTATTCAACAGATTCATAAATGATCTGGAAAAAGGGGTAAACAGTGAGGTGGCAAAAGTTGCAGATGATACAAAACTACTTAAGATAGTTAAGTCCCAGGAAGACTGCGAAGAGCTACAAACTGGGTGACTGGGCAACAAAATGGCAAATTAAATTCAATGTTGATAAATGCAAAGTAATGCACATTGGAAAACATAATCCCAACTCTACATATAAAATGATGGGGTCTAAATTAGCTGTTACCATCAAGAAAGAGATCTTGGAGTCATTGTGGGTAGATCTCTGAAAACCTCCACTCAGTGCGCAGCGGCAGTCAAAAAAGCGAACAGAATGTTGGGAATCATTAAGAAAGGGATAGATAATAAGACAGAAAATATCATCTTGCCTATATATAAATCCCATGGTACGCCCACATCTTGAATACTGCGTGCAGATGTGGTCGCCCCATCTCAAAAAAGATATACTGGAATTAAAAAAGGTTCAGAAAAGGGCAACAAAAATTATTAGGGGTATGGAACGGCTTCTGTATGAGGAGAGATTAATAAGCAAGCAGGCTGGCTAACCTAGTGAGGAGGGCTTTAATCTAGGTTCACTGGGTGAAGGAGACCAAAGCCCTGAGGTAAGTGGGGAAATGGGATACTGGGAAGAAGCACGAGCAGGAGAGCGCAAGAGGGGAGGACTCCTGTCTCATGCTGAATGCTCCAAGGAGAGACCCAGGAGGTGAAGCCATGTGAGCTTCTTGCCCTGAAGACAGTCTGCTCCAAGGGAGAGGAGGCTTCCCAAAGTCCTGACTGGCTTTGTGGGGAGCAGTTCCAGAGGATTGCCCGGGGACTCTGTGACAGTGAGTGACTCTGACTGCTTAGGAGCATTTATCATCCAAGCTTCTAAACCCATCCCTGCATTAGACAGCACGGAAGTGACCCAGCAGAACTCCCCACTGATCCAAACATATTCATCTACAATATCTCATTGGCCCGTGGGCAGGAAGTGACAACCAACGGCCTGGGTTTCCCTCTCAGCAGGCTTGTGTGTTCATATGATGATTTCAGAGAGGTGTAACAGGCATCTTTCCCAGGATCCCCTCCAAACAGCCCGCACATTTTGTAATGTGAAAACTCCGTCCCATAAGATATCAAAGACCAGCTCAAAACTTTTCCATAGGTTCCTAAGATCTCCCTTAGCACTGCTCAGCCCACATTCTAGCCTGTAATTCCTCAGTGCCACCCTGACCTCTTTGCCCAGATATGGTAAGGAGCCACCTGCATCAATGAGTCAGCAGAAGCCACCTGACCCTTCCTAGCAGCCTTAGCACCTGTTGACAGGTGGGGGGGTGGGGGGTTCAGGCAAACCCTGCCACTTGTTACAAGATACTTGTTCCCGTCACTCAGTGTGATGCCTAGAGCTTTTCCTTCAGCACTCAGTGGCTAGCCTTACTTCCACTGCCTTCAGCAGTGCAGGATTGAGCCCTTAGTGAAACCAATAAACACTTGCTACTGCATTTCTCTGAATAGGTGGTTCCACCAAACTCTCACTTTTTCAAAGGAAAATACATCCAAGTCATGAGAAAAGTAAAAAAAAATCAAACTCCAAAGAGATAAAAATGACATCTCCACCCACACAAAACGCTAAACCGAAACCAAAGTAACAGTTGCTGGTTCTCGTAATGCATATACTCAGATAAAATCGCATATTACTGTCATTCATTTGGTTTTGTGTCGCAGATCTGTCCCTGTTCACACAAGAGAGAAAACAGAGAAACAGCAGCAAAACACAGCAGTGATCAAGCTGTTTGCTTCACGCGTACACCACTTGTATTCCCCAGGGATTGCATAGAAATGAGGGCTCTGGGATAAACTGAAAAAAAATGTTTTCATTTTGCTTGAATCCACATTTTAAAATCAGTGGTTAGCCCTAACCCTTACCTGCATACTTTTAAAAACTTTCCCCATATGGCCACCCATCACCTCAGGAAGGCTGCTTGACCCTTGCCGTGCACCACTTCAAAGGCTAGAAGCAATCAAAGGCTGCTCAGGGCATGTCTACAGTACAGCTAGGAGCAAGCCTTTCAGCCCGGGGGGACAGACTCGGGCTAGTGGATCCTGGGCGTTAGCAGAAGCTCAGGCTCTCAAGGACCCAATGCGTCAGAGCCGGAGCTCCAGCCTGAACCAGAATGTCACATTGGTATTTTTTGCGTGCCAGCTCAAGCCCTGCAAGGACAAGTCTCATGAGCCACGTGAGTCTGTCTCCCTGGGCTGGGAGGTTCACTCCTTGCTGCAGTGTAGACATACCCTAAGCCATTACTATCACTAGCATGCTACCATCTAGGGTTCTCCTGCAGGACTGCTCACCCACCCCTTATAGCTGCGTTTCCCAGACAGCCACTGCTGCCTCCCTTACAGCTAAGTAAATGAACAAGCCACCTGCCTCAGTGAATTAGCCGTTCATCCTTCCCATGACCCAGTATTAATCCTGCTGAGAAATGGGGGAGTGCTTCAGGTAAGCACTGCCTGTCTCAGCCATGCCAGTTAACTTGCCAGTTAATGCCAGTTAACTTAGAGCCCCAACCAGGGTTATTTTATCTACTACCCAAGATCCACAAACCCGGAAATCCTGGATGCCCCATCATCTTGGGCATTGGCACTTTCACTGAAGGGCTATCTGGATATGTGGACTCTCTACTCAGACCCTATGCCACCAGCACTCCTAGCTATCTCCGTGACAACACTGATTTCCTGAGGAAACTACAATGCATTGGTGACCTTCCAGAAAACACCATCCTAGCCACCATGGATGTAGAGGCTCTCTACACAAACATCTCACACACAGATGAAATACAAGCTGTCAGGAACAGTATCCCTGATGATGCCACAGCACAACTGGCTGCTGAGCTCTGTGCCTTTATCCTCACACAAAACTATTTCAAATTTGATGACAATATATATCTCCAGATCAGTGGCATCGCTATGGGCACCCACATGGCCCCACAATATGCCAACATTTTTATGGCCAACCTGGAACAATGTTTCCTCAGCTCTCTTCCACTCATGCCCCTTCTCTACCTACGCTACATTGATGACATCTTCATCATCTGGACCCATGAGAAGGAGACTTTGGAAAAATTCCACCAAGATTTCAACATCTTCCACCCCACCATCAACCTCAGCCTGGACCAATCTACACGGGAGGTCCACTTCCTAGACACCACGGTGCAAATATGTGATGGTCACATTAACACCACCCTATACGGAAAACCTACCGACCACTATGCCTACCTTCATGCCTCCAGCTTCCATCCCGGGCACATCACACGATCCATTGTCTACAGCCAAGCACTGAGGTACAACCGCATCTGCTCTAACCCTTCAGATAGAGACCAATACCTACAAAATCTCCACCAAGCATTCTCAAAACTACAATACCCGCATGAGGAAATAAGGAAACAGATCAACAGAGCCAGACGTGCACCCAGAAGCCTTCTACTGCAAGACAAACCCAAGAAAGAAACCAACAGCACTCCACTGGCCATCACATACAGTCCCCAGCTAAAACCCCTCCAACACATCATCAGGGATCTACAACCCATCCTGGACAATGATCCCACCACTTCACAGGCCTTAGGGTGGCAGGTCACATGAGTCCTCGCCCCAGACAACCTGCCAACCTGAAACAATTCTTCACCAGTAACTGCACACCGGCACCAATAGTAACTCTAGTTCAGGAACCAATCCATGCTAAAAACTCAGTGGCAACTCTGCCCACATATCTCACCAGCAACACCAACCACAGGACCTAACCAGATCAGCCACACCATCAAACGGGTTCATTCACCTGCACGTCCACAATTGTAACATATGCCATCATATGCCATCCAATGCCCCTCTGCTATGTACATTGGCCAAAACTGCCACGTCTTATGGAAACGGATAAATTGGACACAAATCAGATAATTAGGAATACGGCAATAACAAAACCTGCTAGTGGATAGCACTCAACCTTCCCTGGCCCGACACTATAGCAGATCTTAGGTGCCATCCTGCAAAATCAAAAAAAAACTTCAGGACTAGACTTCCAAAGAGAAACTCTGAGCTTGCAATTCATCTGCAATTTGACACCATCAGCCAGGATTAAACAAAAGAACTGTGAATGGTCTTGCCAACTACAAAACCATTTTTCTCCTCCCTTTGTTTTCACACTTCAACTGGCTAGAAAGGGCCTTCATCCTCCCTGACTGACTAACCTCATTATCTCTAGCTCTTGGCATAATATACCTGCCCCTGGAAATTTCCAGTACATGCATCCAACGAAGTGGATATTCACCCATGAAAGCTCATGCTCCAAAACATCTGTTAGTCTATTAGGTGCCACAGGATTCTTTGCTGCTTTTACAGTTAACTTGGGCTATCTCTACACTGCTAGGGGAGGCATGTTTGTAGCATATGCACACTTGCTTTTAGGTAGGTAGCATGGGTGACAATAACAGTGTAGACATGGTGGCACAGGTTTCAGCGTGGGCTAGCCACTGCCCCAGGGATGCCAGCAGGCTAATGTGCTGAAGCTTATGTTGCAATGTCTATGATTCTATTGTTACCTGCACTAGCTAGATTAAAGCTAAATGGGTGTGACCTCAGCCTGCTTTGTACCATGGCAAATACCCCATTAAAGATCCTTTAACCTTTCATTACAGATACAGAAAAGAAGGAAAGGCAGTTAGGGTTTGAAATGTAGAGGCTGAAGTGAGGCTTTCATTATAACAGTACGCCTCACTCTTCTCTCTTTAGATAAAGCTAGTTTTCAGAAGGCAAACCCCTTGTTCAACAACCTCTTGGATGGTATTAAAATGGTAATATGTGTCCTTCTGGGTAAAAGAAGTTAGTATAAGCTGAAGCTGTGGTTGCTGCTGTTGTTAAAGTCCAATCCTGTTTCATCCCAGATAGTGTCTGGGGTTCAGCTGGCACCGGGAGAGCTGGTGATCTAGTCTAGGTCCCTCTCTCTGGTCGGGTCAGGACAGCCCTCAGGGCCAGGACAATGTAGGTCCAGGGGTCCCAGGAGATGGTGGGTTGGCAGCCATAATGGCGAAGCTCACTCAGGTAGCCTCCATCTGCTCTTCCTTTTCTTACCCAATCTGTTCTTTTCCTCCTAAAGTCTCCTTTTAAAGGACCCGCAAAGGGTCCTTATTTTATCCACCAATTAGGCCTAATATCCAACACACCAATTTTGGCTAGTTAACGTCCAGTGCCACATCATCTGTTTTTAACAAGCATAATTTTAACGTCTTGGATTATATCAATGTGACCTTATTTGGTTCAGACTAATCCAGTTTCTCTGGCTGCTTCTTTTTCACCTATTTATAACATTCTTTGCTGAAAATAACTCGACCAGTTTTCCCTGGTAAATTCCCAAGCAAGCAAAGTTATAGACCAATTGTCACAACAGCTCCTAATTTCCACTGATGTCCATAGAAGTTAGGAGCCTAAATACTTTTATGGATCTGGGCCAAAGAACGTAGGTCACACTTACAAGATGGGGACTGTATCCCCAAAAGCAGCTAGTCTGAAAGGGACATACAGATCGTGGTGGATAATCAGCTGAACATGAGCTGCCAGTGCCACGGAGTGGCAGAGGTTTAATGTGATCCTTGGATGCATAAGCAGAGGAATGTTGAGTAGGAAAGTGCTATTTCATTCTCTCTACAGAATTATTCAAATTGTCACTGAAATACTGTGCCAGCACTGGCATCAACACTTTGAGAAGGATCTGGACAAATTGGGGAGGGTTCAGAAAAGAGCTACAAGAATAATTCAAGGTCTGGATAACCTGCCTTACAGTGAAAGTCTGAAGAAGCTCAGTCTGTTTTTTGTACTCAAGAGAAAGTTAAGGGGTGTCTTGATCATGGTCTGTAAGTAACAACCTGGGCAGAAGGTTTCTGATGCTAAAAGGCTCTTTAGCCTAGCAGACAAAGAGAAAACAGATTCAATGGCTGGATCCTGGACAAATTCAGACTAGAAATAAGGAACAAGTTTCTAAGTGAGGCCAATTAACTATTGGAACAACCTCTCTGGGGTTGTGCTGGATTCTCTGTCACTTGATGTCTTTAACTCAAGATTAAACGTTTAAAAGATACACTCTGTCCCCAGGCTGGGGACCGACTGGCTAAGCAGCAGTTCTGCAGAAAAGGACCTGGGGATTTCAGTGGATGAGCAGCTGGATATGAGTCAGCAGTGCGCCCTTGTTGCCAAGAAGGCTAACGGCATTTTGGGCTGCATTAGTAGGAACATTGCCAGCAGATCAAGGGAAGTGATTATTCCTCTCTATTCAGCACTGGTGAGGCCACACCTGGAGTACTGTATCTAGTTTTGGTTCCCCCACTACAGAAGGGATGTGGACAGATTGGAGAGAGTCCAGCGGAGACCAATGAACATGATCAGGTGGCTGGGGCACATGACTTATGAGGAGAGGCTGAGGGAACTGGGCTCGTTTAGTCTGCAGAGGAGTGAGGTGGGATTTGATAGCAGCCTTCAACTACCGAGAAGGGGGGTTCCAAAGAGGATGGAGTTTGGCTGTTCTTAGTGGTGGCAGATGGTCTCAGGTTGCTGTGGGGGAGGTCTATTTCACTAGAAGGGTGGTGAAGCACTAGAATGGGTCATCTAGGGCTGGTCTAGATGATCCCCCAATAGATCAGTTACTACCCGCCAATCTGGTGGGTAGTGTAGACATGGCCCTAAGAAGGTGGTGGAATCTCCTTCCTTAGAGGTTTTTAAGGTCAGGCTTGACAAAGCCCTGGCTGGGATGATTTAGTTGGGGTTGGTCCTGCTTTGAGCAGAGGGTTGGACTAGAACCTCCCGAGGTCCCTTCCAACCCTGATATTTTATGATTCAACCAAGAATTACCGAGTTGATGCAGGAATCATCGGTTGAAATGGATCATGGCATGATGAAACTCTGACACAAAACGTGACATTGCATTAAAAGGCAAACTCCTTGTTACTTTGTACACCCCTGGTTGTTGCCTCTTGTCTTATGCTTTGATTGTAACCTCCTTGGGGCGGGGACCCCCTTTGTTGTGTGTCTGCACAGCACCCAGCACAACGGGTCCCAGGTCCAGCACTGCCGCAATACAAATAATAGCGAAAAGAGGTTTGTCCTGTGGAGGTGGCAGCCCTAGTTCCATTCTCCATACGTGCAGGGTTAGCCAGGGACTGTGGTGTCTGTATTCGTCGAGGCTCAGCTGTAAAGAACAGCAACAGTTAGATCAGAGAGCAAGGAAGCAGTGTCCATTGTAAAGACTAGAAACAAATTTCCCCTCCATGACACCAACGGACAGGCTCTTGTCAAGCCAGCGTCACTTTATTTTTTAAACAACATACAAGCATTTTCCTTCACAACACAGATGGCTTGAGGGAAAATCTAGAACAGAAATTGCAAAGGTGCATATTCCTAAATGTCTGCCCCATGCACACACCACGAGACTTGCTTAGGGAATAAGAGCTGATCTCTAAGCTAAGACAAAACTGTGTAGCGTAGGTACCAGGCATGTTGCATCTTTTCTGCCCAGATGACACGAATGCACAGGCTGTGTGTGTGTGTTAGGATTTGAACAAACAGATCTCCCTAAAACTTGACCTCTATATGGGTATGGGACATGGAGTCTTTCACCTCTGTGTTAACGACAGGAGTTTGGCACAGGCTGCTAATGACCAACACCATTTATAGCACTGTGGCCTGCGCCACATGAGGTCACCTCTCTTCTCTTAGCACACAGGTGTTCACACTGCCTGACAATTGACACTAATCGGCCCCCTTGTTGGCAGCCTGTGCCAGGACATCCAAGGACTGAGTAGGCCTCCATTTCCCACTTCCCATCAGAGGCAGAACCCTGACGAAGGGTCTGTCTTCACGGCAGGGGGAGCTCGTGGGATCTGCACTCAATTGACGCCTCTTGAGTTAGCCCAGCTTTGGGGAGAGCCGCCACTGTGCAAGTAAGGTATTGGCACTGCCTCCCCACGGGCGCTGCACTCACACCTGGGGGAAGGAAGGCTTCTGGGGGCCCATCCCATGGTTCTTTGCACTGCAGTGAGCATCTCTGCCCTACAAATTTTTTCCTAGTGAATTGTAGGAAAACTTGCCTGTCCTTTCTGGGCACATGGTGGGAATTGTGGGAAGGCACTTGGAGGACTTGCTTGCATCTCTGCTACAGAGTGGTCATGTTAGCAGTTGACAAATTGTGCTCACTCGAACGTCAGCGAGTACCCCAACAGTCCAGCCAGCTACAGTTAGAAGTGGCACCACACTCACACTAAGAGGTTTTGTGTGTGGACAGGACTCGGGTTAGCAGCACCACCTTAGTTATAACTCCAGTGAATTTACAGCAAAGAGAGGCCTTGAAGCACATTGGCAGTGCAGCCTAGGGGAACAGCTGTACCTGCGCTCTTGATACATAGAAGTCGTCAGTCTCCAGAACAAAGCCAGCATCTTGCACCTGCATTACAGTCACTTAGGGACAAATTCAGCTCCCCTTGGATGGGAAAAGTTCTGAGCACAGCAATGACGGCCCTCAGTGGGATCGAAGGGTGGGCCATGAGAGAAGTGACCAGGTGGGTGGATCTGTGGATCCACAGCCTATTTCCCAGGCAGGGATGGGGAGCTGCTGTGGGGTTTATTGCAGGCAGAAAGTTACAGTAGCAGGTAGAGCTGGGTGGGATGCTCTTTTTCCCTGACTCGATTGCTAGGAGCGCTCCTATGACAAGTCCGTGTACTCAGGCTCTCTACAGCACCCAGCACAGGCACCTTAGAAGTTAAAAACAAGCTCCACAAGAAATAAAAGCTACTTGGGAAAGTCTCCTTGACTCACACCAGAAAGCAAGTGTGTATGTTTCCATGCTCCATTCACTCCCAGCCAGTCTCCTCTCCCTGGCATCTCCAACCTTCGAGGGCTCACCTGGCACTGCCAGGAAGCAGGTGTGCATGTGGGCAGGGGTGGGGACAGCAATGCCCACTGGCTAAGGTCATCTGTCCTTCTCGCTCATGGTCTGTGTATCTGGGTGGGGGTTAGTTTAGTTTTAAAGTCGACGTCTCTGTAATTGCCTTTTGGAAGCTGCAGTTACATCATCTTTGAGCCGGCAAGCATGTGATTTCCCTGCCCCTGAAAATGAAAGTGGTGTATACTATGTTCTAGGGCGGGGAGGAGGAGGGCAGTGAGTCTGCTGCCTTGGATTCAAGGGAAAAGACTTTTCATTGCTTCTGCAAAGACTTCTGTCCAAGGGGGACCTTTTGTCTGCATCTTCTTCTGGCAGACACCCTGCTGTGCTGCCAGGGCAGGAGGTGGCAGAGAGTTCAGTGATTCCTTCCTGAAAGGGACAGGACTGCAATTGTGTTCCCCTCTATGAACGGAAAAATCTCAGCCCCTTGACAAGGAAAATTCAAGAGTGCAAGTGCAACCCCTTCTGCGGACTTGCCATGTGGCTCCTGCAGAATCGGTTCAATTCTGGCTGAACCGGAGCTTGATATTAATACATATTTCTAAGGTGCCGGATACCAGAGCGAGCCTGAGCCTGAGCAGTGCAGAGTGTGTCCAGGAAGGAGAGTGCAGACAGTCCAGTCCTGTGTAGTCCCATCTTACACCAGGCTAATGTCAGGAAGGAGGCCTGCGAGGGGAGGGTGTAGCTAAGTGCCTCTTTAGCCTGAGAGGATTTCACTTGAGTCCATGACATCTCCGACCCCTTCCCCTACACCTTTGTGAGTAAGGGACTGGGAGGGCAGGGAGCTTGTGACATCCTCCTGCTCAGTGCGGAGAAACACCTAGGGCTTGGCTACACTTGCAGGTGTGCAGCGCTGGGAGTTGCAGGTGTGTTTGTACAGCTGTGTAGGGAAAGCGCTGGAGTGTGGCCACACTGACAGCTACCAGCGTTGCAGTGTGGCCACATTTGCAGCGTTTGCAGCGGTGTTGGAAGTGGTGCATTATGGGCAGCTATCCCACAGAACATCTCGTCCCATTTTGGCGCCGTGGGTTGTGGGAAGGGGGCGGAGGGGGCGGGTCATTCTGCTTCCTGTCCCAATGCCCCGTGATGCATCGCTTCACATCCCAGCAATCCTTGTTTTTCCATCCATGTTTGGTGCCATCTTGACTCTCTCAATGGTTTCTGTGCAGCATGATTTCTGTGGGAAATGGAGCCCGAACTGCTGAGGAGTATGCTGACGAGTCTGGCCAGTGCATCACGTTTGGCAGTTGAGCTATTCCTTCAGCTCCAAAGTGAAGAGGAGTCCGACGATGATACCGAGTTGCCTGACGCGAACAACACAACCTTGCTTGTGGCATTCACGGAAATGCTCAGCACCGTGGAACGCTGCTTTTGGGCTCGGGAAACAAGCACTGAGTGGTGGGATCACATCGTCATGGAAGTCTGGGATGACAGTCAGTGGCTGCAGAACTTTCGGATTAGAAAAGCCACTTTTATGGGACCGTGTGCTGAGCTCGCCCCCACCCTGCGGTGCAAGGACACAAGATTGAGAGCTGCCCTGCCAGTGGAGAAGCAGGTGGCTATTGCAGTCTGGAGATGGTACTCAGACAGCTACGGATCAGTCGGAACAGTTTGGAGTGGGAAGTCGCGCATTTGAATAGTGTTGAGTGGGCAAGTTTGCAGGCCATTAATGCATTGTAGAGAACATGATCTGGGAACGTGCAGGACATTCTGGATGGCCTTTGCACAATGGGTTTCCCTACTGTGGGAGGGGGTATAGGTGGGACATCATTTCCTATTCTGGCACCCATGGCATCGGGGCGAGTACGTTAATGCGAAGGGTATTTCTTTATGGTTTTCATGCGTGTGGATGATCCGTGGGTGTTTTATTGACATTAACACAGGCTGGATGGAAGGGTGCATGATGCACATGTCTTTCTGAAACTGGCCTGCTTGGAAGCTGCAGGCAGGGACTTTTTTAGACGGAAGATCCAGTAGGGGACGTTGACCATGCCATTGTGATCTTGGAGCCGCTTCAGTTAATGGCTTGGCTCATGACACGTTACAGGGAAGCTTGCAGGAGCAAGGAACGGTTCAACTATAAGCTGAGCGGTGCCGAATGATGCTGTGGGGTGTGCTTTTGGGCCGTTTAAAAGGGCATGGCATATCTCTGTATGGGAAGTAGACTTGGGAAAGCAGCTCCTGGCGGTTATATCCGCGTCATGTACTCATAATTTTGTGAAGGGAGGGTGATACTTCGTCAGCAATGGATCCGAGGTTATGCCTGGAGGCTGAATTTGTAAGCAGCAGAGAGCAGGGCTATAGAGAGGCCAGCACAGGGTTCAGATTAGGGATGCTTGAGGGTAGGAATTTGAGGCTGAAAACAACAGTATGGGTGCTTGCATGGAGTGAGTGCGCGTTACAATGTAGTAGGCATATGTTTTCTAAGCTGATTTGGGAGTGCCTGTTTCTTTCCTGGGCTAAGGTATCTTTTGACTTTCTGCATAATATAGACTGTTTTCAAGAGCCAAGATTCATTATTGGAAAAGAGAATTACTTTATTGACAGAAACAACATTTTTGGGACTAAGGGGCAGGGGGTGCGGTGGGGAAAGCGTACTGTAGCATCGGTTTGGAATTGTCTGTTGGAGTGCTGTGGAATGATTGCTGATTCAGGATGCTTTCTCATGTGATGGGGTTGCGTGCGTGGTGTCACGGAGTCACGGGCGATGTGTCTGAACTGCTCCACCAACAGGCAGTCGACTTTGGGGAGCGTTTCTCTTGGAGGAGCAGATTGTTCAGGAGGCAAAGTAGCTACATGTCTTACGGTGACAACTGTGTTGCTCGTTTGGAAGCATTCAGAATCCTCTGCGCCCCTCTGAAGTGCGTTGTTCTTTCAAGACTGCGCAGGAAGAGAAATGCTCTCGTTTGGGGACAGTTTTGGCGGCCGGAGACAGGAAGCCCCCAACCATCAATCCGGGTAGTCTTTCCGGCCTACGAGCCCATTCCTACTTCCACAGCGAGCCACCCAGCGGGGTCCTGGGGAAGCCACAGGGTTTTTTTTTTCTGCACCCACTTTGCGTCAGAGTGATTCTGAGAGAGTCGCGAAAAGCGGAAGTTATATCAAGTGGAAAGAAAACAGGAGGTCTAAAACGGGAGTTGAATATGCAACGGAACAGCTCTTATGGGCGTGGGGAAGTATCGTTCTGGGAGGTTACAGGAGAGATCAGGTCTCTCACGGTTTACAGAGAAACCTTGCACTTATCCTGTGCCGTCAAAAAGCAGCTCAAGACTCCCCCCTCCGCCTCTCTCTGCTAGTCCTTCCTATGTGCCAGAGGTCCACTTTGCAATCAATTTGTTCTCCAAAATAACTTTCAGGGTTTAGGCACACTTTGCAGAGAGGTAATGAAGGGGACCAGGCAATCAATTGCTAGAGACGAGAGTCATATGAGATTTATTGGGCAACTGGCCCTTATATCCGTTGAGCACATCAATTAGTGAAGCTCCTATATTCCAACTAGATACTTAAGAAACTCATAAGGGAGACATTGAGGCACGCCGTAACACAGGCTGTAGCAGAATAATATCATTATGAAGTTCATCAGATTAATGCACCGATGGGTCGTGATACGTATAATTTAATCGGGGGTGGTTGGTGTGGATAAATGATAGGGTGTGTGAGAGACTGTGGTGGGTTGTGGGATAAGACTGACATGAAGAGAAAAGAGGGGGTTTTTGGAGTGAATTGGGGCACAAGGGAAAGAAGTTTGATAAACGGGCAGCCGAGAACTAAGGTTGTTGTGGAAGCAAAAGGAACACTTAACAGAGGCAGCATTGTTTATATTCAGACAGTTATTCCAACAGTGGAGTTTTACAGTCTTACTGTAGATAAATTTTTTTCCCATACAAGAGAGCGCACCAACCACAGGAGCCTGGAATGGTGCATAGGGGGGAAGATAGGGAGGCTATCAGGCTGTGCGGGAGTTAGTGTGATTTCGTTGGAAACAAACACAGCTGCAGGGGGCACTACCCATGCACTCTGTCAAACATTTTTCACAGGAAGTTGATCCTTGGAAGATATCATCCTGCTGCGGGTCACTGGGAGAGTGGGCGGGTTTCTAGAGAAATGCGGATTCCACCTGGCCTATGGCTGCTTGCTGAATGTGCAGAACAATGGTCCGCCGACCCCTTCACGGCACGTGGTGCGGACGTCTCTGATGGGGCCGAGGACGATAGTAAGTGAGAGGGTATGCTTCTACTAATAACATATTTGTGCAAAAGGCACTTTGCCACTATTAAGGCTTAAGCTGTATACAATTTTTGGAAGAGATTACCATAAAAGTGTGGAGACGAATTATATGATGGAGGCGTGTAGAACCCATAATTTGATATTATCACTTTGGCATGGCATTGTGTTGCAAGATACACACAGGATAACTTACTGGAAACAGTGCCAACCTTTCCTCAGCTAACAGAGACTTACCGGGACAACGGTCACTCTAGTAGTTATTTTCACGTCCGCCATACATGCAGCGACTGGCTTACATTCCTCCTTGGTGGCCGAGCTCACTTGGCTGAATAGTTCCTGGGATCCTGGTTCTTCCCACCCCCGTCTCTCACTAAACATAGAGCATCGATAATTATAATAGTAAGTATAGATGATAGTGATTGAACAAAATAACATAAAAAAATAGAAGAAGAAAATATTGTTCCACCATCTCCGCTCGCTACCTGCTAACGCCCACGGACAGGCATCGAAAGATGGTCTCTGCAAGTTGTGATTAAGGACTTGCTGGGTGGAGATCTCGCACACCCCTCTATGTCACGGAAACTCTTTGTCACCTGGGAGTAGTCTGGTGGGGCGAACGAATACTAAGAGCGGCGTTTTTCTCCTAGCAAGGGACATTTTGGCATACGGCACTACCGCACGCTCCTTCCTTCACCTGCATGCAGCGCCTCCCGGTCATGGCCGTTCCGCTAGGAACAGCTTGTTCTGCCCTCGGTTAGTTTCTCCGCTAGGAGCGAGCAAGCTGGGCCTGCACGTTCTCCTCCCACCTGCTGGGTCCGCCCTCGCCTGCTCTGCTGGGCCTCGTTTGGCCGTGGCGGATGAGTCAGCTGGAGCGCCTCCTGTAAGATGCTCCCCTTGGCTGAGCCACACGGACCCAGGCTTTTTCCACTTCCCGGGCCTTTCCCAGGGACACGTCTAAATGGCAGAAGTAGAAAAATGTCAGGCCCGCGAGTCGCCAGGTTTGCCCTTGCTGAGGCGAGTAGTCTGGCGCCGTGCCACTTCTGGGCAGGCTCACCAAAATATTTCCTAGCATCCACCATCTGGCGTGTGAATCCCCTACCAGCGCTTTGAGTTGGTCCCCCTGGCGGCGCCGCGCTTGTCCCCCAAATACACGTGCCGTCCTTCCTTCCCGGCCGAGGTGGGTAGCCGGCCGCGCGCTGTCCGGGCGCATCGCCCGGCTGTGCCTTGCCGTGTGGCCAGAGTGCGTGCGTTATGTGGCCGCCTTGAGAGAGAGAGTATAGCCCCACGGCAAGTGGCTAGCAATCATCTACCTGTGACTAGCTAACGGTAAACCCTCGTGGACTTCCTTGAGTCGGCCCCCGTCTAGGGTTTCTCTCCACATGATAATACCTGGTCACGACGCCCACAAGCCGTTGTGCCGTTGTGGCCCGACCGGGGGACCGGGGCCGCGTGGCGGCTCATGAGGAGTGTGGCGTTAGTAGCGGTTTGCTGCAGCCTGCGCGCGGGGTGCCCCGTGGGTCGTTGTGGCCGTACATTGGGTGGTGGCTGCGGCAGTATTGTCGTGACCCTTCGTCACACGCGGGTTCCGGGCGGTGCTCGGCAGCAAATGAATTCGTGTTGTGAAAATTGAAAGTATTGTGGCCCTAGCAGCGGCTCCTGGGGGCGCAAGTGCCGTGGAGGCTTCTCCGGGTGTGCCCTTGTTCTGTAGCTGCATGATCGCGCGGGTCCACGGGCCGCAATGTAGGCTCGGTGCCGTTTAATGCCCGAGTACCCACACAGTGGGTCTTCAACTTGCTTTCGCTCCTGATCTGTCCATCATCACAATCCTCCTGAGACTGACCGCGACCGCTCTTTCGAAAAGTTACTTGCGGGAGGATGCTAAAGGCCCTCTGACGTAGCGTGGGCGCGCTGGCGGAGGTTAGTTGGGTCGGCATGTGCAGACACTGGTACTCGTAGACACTCTCCAGAAGATAGTACACTATGCCTACGTTCATCATTACTCCGGATTAAGTGCTTTTTGGTGTCAGCCGAGTCTTAACTGGCAGCGCACTTTGGGGTCTCTCTATAGAGCCGTAAAAATAAAGGCGGGGTCGGTGGGGCTGGGTTCCGGCGTTTTTGCAATTATAATCTACCCAAAGACTGGCACGTTTTGTGTTTTCCTCCGCTGGATTTACTTTTCCTTACAAGTGTCGGCGGCTCCCGTGGTTACTGGACCATGTCTGTCACATCTTGGGCGCTGACGCTTCTCTACACGACCAACAGTGGTCTCACACCCGGCGACCCACGGCCTTGGTCTCTCCCCCTGTCAGGTCAACTACTACTCCTCCTCTAGCTAGGCATTATAGGGCCGTAGCGAGTGCCCTACACATCTTTATTGGTGCCGCCTCTCTAGCCCCGTTCCTTAACTTGGCTCGGTGGGTCGAGGCGCACTCCTTGCGCTGTGCAGACGCCCCCGTCCCCCGCCCGTCTGCACTTTTGGCGGAGGGCGCCGCGTCTTGCCTAGCGGAAATGGGTCTGTCTCAGTCTAGATATGCTAAGTACCCGAGCAGGCTGTCCGGCAGATGGCAGCTCCAGAGCTCTCGGATGCCGAGACGCCCTGCGCGCATGCGCCTCACTCGCGCTGCTGCGTCATTTGGACGGAGCCGTATATGACGCTTTTACACGTGCAGATCTGCTCAATGCGCCTCTGCTCAACATTCCCACTGCGAAATGTAATCGATACTAGATACGCACACAATGACGCATACTGTCATTGTTCTCATCGTGCAATACGGGACCCGTACGGTTTGGGGCTCCGACGAATTTTGGTGGAGTGTTATTCGTGGCTGGGAGCCAAGCTGGGTAATGAAAATTGTCATAAATAAAGCCCTTGATGTTAAGGCGCGTTGTGCTCCTCCACCCTGACCTTAGAGGCGCACCGACCTGGCTCGCCCGATCAATGGCGAACGCACCCACTTAGTATGGGAATTTATATGCTTCCCCCCCCGGGCGGAGTAACGCGCAGGAGGGCCGATGACTGCGGGTCGCCGGCTGCCCATGGTGCCCCACTTCCGGCAGCTCAACGATGGGATTGGCGCCTTTGCTTGGGGTGCAGCTGTGGACCTCCGCGGTTGATTTGCTTATTTGGACCCATAGGGAGGCATATTTACTCATGGGTCATCTCGTGTTCTGGGCGCTCACGCAACGTTTAAAGGAAATGACTGTGGTCCCATTCGATATCATTTGGACCTGGTTGGTATCCTTCTCTAAATCGGCAAGACGCTCTGAGAGCCTGCCCTGGGCAGTCGCTGCGCCGTGTCTGGTCACTCCTGGGTGCAGTGCCTGGCCGGCAGTGGTGCGGGCGCAGCTTGCCTGTCTGCCTATATGTCTCTATGCGCGTGAGCTGCGGTTTCCGTCCTCTTCTATAATACACTCCGCGCCCCACATACGTCAGCCCCTTTTCTTCACCGCCTCCTGCCCTTTCCGTTCCACACGAGCTATGCTAGTATATCCTATGCCACTTCGATACCATGCGCCGCCTTTGGCGTTCAATTTGTGATTGCACCGCCACTCACGTGGTGGTCCCGTGCCTGCAGCCGGTCATGCCCTCCTGCGCTGGCATTCGAAACATTCCACCCACTGGGATCCACTACTAACGAGCGGATTCAAAACAACCTTGTGTCACTTATCCCTCGTGAGCGATCAACACAACCGCTGGCTATATGCACTGATATTACCACAGTGGGTAGCGACACCAGCGCCGTGGCGTTCGTGTGCTCTATATATATATAATGGTGGCTTTGGGCAGAGAAGTCTCGATGGAGCCCGCACTCCAGTGTTCTTACCGTTCCCACCGACAGTATATTGAAGTGCAGTGATAGTTAAGCATTTGATCAGACAGGCGCGATCTGTGTGCATCATGTCGCTACCTCTCCTTTATGTCTGATCCCTGGTTTTCCTTTCACTTCCACGGTTACCGTGGGTTAGCGCTCATTCTTACGAGCCATGAACTGGTCCTCCCCCCCCTGTTCTCCCTCATGCTCTCGTCATCGGGAGGTGTCAGCCCGCCTCCGATGTTGGGGGGCACAGGCAATGCCGCCTGACTCCGGCCCGCGTTTTTCTGGTGCACCGCGCTTCGGGGCTTCATCGCACCACCAGTTAGTGATTGTTCTTTCCTACTGGGCGGTGGGACTCGTGTCTAGGTAAGGAATGGCCATGCCGCTTGTTTTTTGAGTTCGCACGGATCCCTTCGTGATGTAAGTTGTAACAATGGCTGACATTTTCCACACACCCCTTCGGCCGGTTCCGACTCCTGGCGACTCCAACTTTCACCGCCACTACCCTCGGTCCGGCTCTGAGAGCGGGTCCTTTGCGTCCCAGTTCCTGCCCCTGGTTCGCCTCTACGGGCCGCATGGCCGCCGTGGGCCTTGCGGGGAGGGGTTTGTGGTGCCGCTCGCGCGAGTTGGCCCTTCCCCTGGTGACAGTTGTGTGCGGGAACCGGCGCGGTAGGTGCGTGTTGAGTCTCGTCACTGGGTCCTGCTGCATGTGAGATTTATCACAGGAGAATACTTAGAAACATCATTGAAATTATGCATTTCTTGGGTAAAAGAGAGAGCAGGCGGTCACGGGCCTGTCTTTTGTCTGTTCCAATGACGTCTTTCTTCATTCGTGAGTTGGAGTGGCCTTTTGGAAACGGGTAGTTGCGGGTCCACTCGTCCGTCCGATGCAGCTGCACCCTCACAACCTCTGGCCGTGACGTTCCTGCATAAGGCACGCCTTCTGCTACCTCTGCTTTCCCTCTCCGCCGGACACCTGAACCTTTTGGCCTTTTTCTGGCCAGTCTGTTCTCTTCCTGCCGCTTTACCACCCCTCCTCACCTGCCTTTCTCTCCCAGCTCTTGCTGCCATATTCCCCAGAAGGCCTGTCACCTCCCCCTCCTCTCATCTTCCCTGCCTTCTCTTGTTTCCCTCCTCCACCCTTCTGCCCTCCCCTTGAGTTTCTCCTGCTTTCCTTCTTGCTGCTCCCTGTCCAACTGCTCCCCCTCCCTCCCTTCCTCCTCCCCCCTGTTCCTTCTTACTTCTCTTGTCTTGGCTCCTCCCCCCTCTCCGTAACGCTTTGGCCTTGCTCCATTTCCCTTCCTTCGACTCCCCTCTTTCACCTCTTGGGCTCTCAGTTTCCACCTGGCACCCCTGGCGCTCCATTCAGTCCCGGCGCTTTTGCACACCTTGGCCCTGCTCTTTCGGCCCCTCCTCCATTCCCCATTGGCCTAGAGCATCTTCATCACTGTGTTGCGTACTTGATCGGTACGCTCTCCGAGCAGAATCATTAATCTGACCACCATCACCTCCCGCGCTGCTCACCTCAGGTTCAACTGTGTGGGGCCATAACCACCATATCCAGCCCTATGTGTGCCCAGGGACCTTGTGTGTATCTATGATCTGCCATCCTGTGTGTTCCCATTGTCTTCCAATTAGATTATAAGGAGACTGGAGATTGTTAAAGAGTGGACAAATGAGAAATAATGGTGATGAGTACATGTTGTCTTAGGTTATGCGGTTGGAAGGGTACTTTGGCCTTCAGGGCCAGGGCTCAGGGCCCCGGAGTCTCCTGGCCCTAGGTTGTTCTCTGGGGCACTTAATGGCCTGAGATCTCCGGGGCGGGCTCTGGATCACCGCGACATGGCCACTCCCCTTGGCTAGGAGACCCCTTGATGAGCTCCTTGCCAACACTCGCGAGGAGTGCCTCTACGCGCCGCGAGAGCTTTCATCTGCACAAGAGTTGAGGCTGCGCTGCCTGTAATACTCCACCGTTGCGACTAGGCCCTGGCCGTGCGGAGGGGCGCGGCCGTGTGCTGCTGGCGGCAAGTCGGGGGCGTCCGGGGGATTGGGAGAGGTGGCACTGGGCATTCTTTTTATGGCCAGGGAGGTTAGCGTGTGCTACGCGATTATTGGCACCATGGAACTATGTTCACTCCGCTTGGTGTGGGAATAGGTACGGAACAAGTTCTCTAGGCTCGTCACTGTACTCGCATCCCCCCATGGGACGGATAGGAGCGATGGCGACAGCACTGGCGCTTTTGGAGGCACGCCAGCCATGCGCTCGTCCGTGGGGGTGCATTTAAGTATATCACATTGGTGATTGGGAGTCATGGTCATTTGGTGGTATCAACCTCCGGGTCACGCTGGCAACATATCTAAAGACCCCCTAACCGATTCTGGCTACCACGTGCGTCTTCACTACAACTTCTCTCCCCTTCGGCACCTGGGTTCCGTCTTTGTAACTCTCCGACACTGAGGGTACTGGCTACTGAACTCAGCTCAGCCCGTTGCACAGCTATCCGTGCAACGTCACATTCTTATCTGGCGTCTTGTGCCAGGTAGTGCCGTG
This sequence comes from Chelonoidis abingdonii, assembly GCF_003597395.2. Taxonomy (NCBI): domain Eukaryota; kingdom Metazoa; phylum Chordata; order Testudines; family Testudinidae; genus Chelonoidis; species Chelonoidis abingdonii. The sequence continues at coordinate 14,253,635 of NC_133789.1, forward strand.
TATCACCTGAACCCTGTGGACTATTTTGGACACCTTGTGAGATTTTAACGGCGTTGGCTCACACCGGCTCCAGGGCCTCGGGGCCCCAGACCCTCAGGGTGCCTTGCTCTGAACTGTCTTCCACCTGGTCCTCACGTGTCCTCCCCCTTCCCCCTGGGTCCCTTTCCCCCCCGGCTTCCTCAATACTCTCATCCTTGCCCTTTGTCCCCCCGTGGTTCCACTTGTTTGTTCCGTGCCCCTCCAGTGAGCCGGCTGAGTGGGGTGCATGTTTTCCGCCGCCTCTGATAAAGCTCACAAGGTTTTTTCGGGAGTCCCCCTTGGTTATTGAGCTGCTAGCAGCACTTTTTGTCATGTCTTCGGTGCCTCCAGAGCGTTTGTGATTGGTGCCTTAGGTTGCTTATACCTACCAGCTTCCTGGGGCTTAGATTTGGCTCTCCGGTGGATCGTTGGCCCCTGGGCTCCCGACTGTGCCAGGTGGCTGGCCGTGGCGCGTTTGCCCATTGGGCCGGCCCGCCGCTTTCTGAGCGGGGCGGCGCCGCGGACCTGCGGATAGTTAATTTTAAAAGCGGCCCTTGGGCGGCCGTACGGTGGCGTGGATGGGCTCCGTGGGCCCGTGGCGGCTCCGCGCCGGCAGGCGGCGCCCTCCACGGTGGTGCTGGAAGCCGTGTTTGCGCGGGGACCGCGCCAGTGCTGGACGCTGGGGCGCGTTTGGTGGCGTTTGCCGTTTCCCTTTTGCGCACGTCAGCCAGCTCTTGTGTCGAATGGCAACAGGGAGGAGAGTGAGGCAAGTGTGTTCCGGTGGCCGTGTCGGGGGCGCGCACAGATAGCAGCCAGCCACAGAATCCAGCCGGTCAGGGGCTTCTAAGCATGGAGAGGAATGTCTACGAGCGAGGGTCGGTCTGCGCGTGCTAGCGTGGACCGCCAGGGGCTGATAGTGAGAGATATCTGGTGGTGGCTGAGTACTGCGATGTGTGCCACTTCGCGCCCCTCCGTTCCGCGCTGCCGGCCTTCCTGTTCTCCCGCATCTGTCCCTTCTCTTGCCCTTCTTCTTCATTTGTCTTCCTTCTGGCCCGGCTCTTTGCCCCTCTGCCACTCCCCCTGCCTGCTTCTCCTCTCACCTCCGAGAAGAAGAGCACTCGCTCCCCACTGTGTACTCCACCTTGGCGACGCTTCCCCCCCGCCCTGCACTCCCAGGCCCCTTCTGGCCTGCTGCTGTGTGCTTCTCCGGTGTCGCACTCGCTACTCATTCATTAAAATGCCTCGTTATTTTGGCTGTCGCTTGTGCGTTCGCCGCGCGGCCCGTCCTTCCGTGTTTGGCCCGCATCCCGCCCTCTGGCCGCTGCTCCCCCCCCATCTTCACTCCCCTCTTTCCTCCTCATTCATTACCTCCTTTGCTCTCCACGCACTCTCTCTCTCACCACGCACGCTGGGGGCCTGGCGTCCTTCTGCCTTTTCCTTGTTCCGCCTGGCGTGCGGGTGGCTTGCCCCTCTCTCGCGGCCTGCGGAGCAGCAGTGTTGTTGGTGGCCTCTTTCACTCCACGCAGCGCTGGCGGATTATAGTGTTGGTGGCCACGCTCCCGACTCTCTGTACTCACACTCTCTCCCCCTCCCTCTCCATCGCTCACTCATCTGCGCTCTCCCTTGCTTGTTTGCCGTTCGCTCCTCCCCGACTTACGCTCCCGGGGTGCTTCCGCTGGTGATCATAATTTGGTTCGGTGGCAGCTCCCCCTGCTTCACCTGCTGCATCTTTTGAGCATATTTGTGATCCGTTGCTCTCCGGATTGGTCCTGCCTTCCTTGCTGCCGTCCCTGAGAGAGAGAGAGCCCCCCTCGGTGGGTCTGTCCTCACCCTTTCCGGCACCTTCTTCTCCGTTACGTTTCGCTGAGAGAAGAGGTGGACCTGGCGATTTCGGCCTGCGTCTCGTCACTTCCCGGTGTTTACTGTGGTGCCTTTGTGCTGCTGTGCCTGCACTTTTCCCTGCCCGCGCCTCTGGGCACGTCGGCCCGTGCCGCTTTACCTCCTGTCTGCCCGTGTTACACACTTCTCAGCTGCACTCCCGGGCTCGACATCCGCTTCTTCTCCTGCTCCTACGGGACCCACCCTGCCTTTCTTACACTGGAGTCTTTCCTGCACTGCGCCTATCGCGCCAGTTTGCCGCTCTTTCCAGTGCCTCACCAGCTGCCATCATTGCTGCGTCCCGCTCCCCTCCTCGCGCCCTGTTTTTCGCTGCGCCACTCTTGCGCACCTGGTTCAGCTTCTCCTCCGTTCTCACGCGGGCCTGTGTTTTGGGGGTCGCTCTGTGGTTTTTCGCTGTCGGTCTCACGGCTGTTGACTCTGTCTCTCTTTCATATCTCTCCCACTCGCGGCCAAACCTCCCGGTTTCACCCGCTCCCCCCCTCCATCTGGGCCTGGTTGCGCGGTTGCCTGCTGCACGCCTTTCTGCTCCGTCGCTTCGCTCTCACTGCACGTGCTAGACAGGCTGGGTTGCAAGACCTCACCGCTTTCCCGCTCGTCTTTGCTCCAAGCTTTATTCTCCTGGCCGACTTCTCGTGTGGGCTCCTTGCTTCTTGCTGTCTGGAAAGCCTTGCGTCGCCCTGGCAGGTGCCGTCGTGTGACCTGGGCGCGCGGCATTGCCCTCTAGTCGTGCCTCCGCAGGGCTGCCTACCACTCCACCACGATCTGAGCAGACCGGGGGTTTGGAGCGGGGCTCTATTGCACCTCTCCGCTCATCTTGGCTCTCCCGCTGCCGTCACTTGTGCCGCGTGTGCCCCCGCCCGCATGTGCCTCCGCTGCCTCCCGCCCGCTCAGCGTGGTGGAGGTAGCGCTGCTTTTGCGCGACCTCGCCGGTTCTGCGTCTGGCGTCCTGCAGTGTGTGCGACGATATCCGAGTTGCATCTGCACCCCCTGGCTCCTCTCCCGGATTGCTCGCTCTCTCACTTCCTCTACGTCGTCGAACCCCCACCACTTTTTCTGGCACTCTCGCGGCGACGCCCCTTCCTCACGACCTCCCTGCCAGACCTACCCCCACTCCCCCCACCGACCCGCTCGTGTCTGTTTCCGTCGCTGTTGGCGTGCTTGCTTCCCCCCCATCCCTCATCCTTGGCACCGGCGTTTCCAGGCACTCCTGTTCTCGCAGTGTCTGCCGTTCCACACCTCACTCTCTGCTCTTGGCCTCTGCCTGTTCCTGCCTCCCGGCTGCCGCTTTTTCTGGCTGGACAGGCTCCTTCCTCTCAGGCTTCCGCATCATTCGCCCTTGGGGGCGCTCTCTGGACATCCCGCTCTTCCTGCTCAATAATCTGCCTCCTGCCGCCACTCTGCCCCTCGACTCCCTGCCGCTCCTTGGCTCTTGCTGTGTTCCACCCCCTGCACCACCTCGCGTCCCTGCCGCCTGCATTGCCCCCTCTGCTCTGTGCAGCCACCCCGCCTGCCCAACCTCCGAGTCCCTTGCCCCGCCCTTGGTCCTCTGCTGTGCCGCCCACCGCCTGCCCCATACGTCTTGCCCCGCTTCCTTGGTCCCTCTGCTGTGATGCAGCCCCTGCCACCGTGGTGGTGGTGTCTGCGCGGCACGCTGCACGCGCGCACCTCCTCGTGGGGGACCGCGTCCCGTTCTATCCTCAGGGCCTTGGCTCTGAGCGTATGCAGGGATAGAAGATAGGTATTTACGTGCTCGCACTCACGCTCCACTTGCGGCCCCTCCTGTGCTCACTCTCGCGCTACGGCTGCGTCTCCCTTGCCTGGATAGGAGGAGAGGAAGTGCTGCCGCGCTGCTCTTCGCCGTGTGCCGACCCAAACGCGCTAGTTATTGGCTCCGCGGTTTTCGGCACGTTCTCACCCCACTCTCTGTTTCGCCCCTCTGGCTCCTCGTTCCCCCTCCAACTAGCGCTGGTCCGTTACCTTTCACCTACAGAGGCCTTTTCCCCTCCACTTGCTGATTGCTCGCCTGCGTGTTGAGTGTCCTCTCAAGTGCGTCTGCTGCTCACGCATGAGCCATGGCACTCCCGTGCTCCGAGTCCATCAGACCTGCAATAGATCCCTCCGCGTGGTTGGCGGGAGTACACATGATGCACTCCGCACGTGCCCGCTCGCACTTCCGCTCCCTCTGGGCCGCTCCCGCGCGGCTCTCAGCCACGCCGGGCACCCGCGCCTGCGGAAGCACGGCACGACTTGTCCCCCCACACACTCCCGTGGCTCGGTTCCGAGTGCCGCGCTAAGCGGAGTGCTTCTTAGCACGCCGAAGGGCACCGCCGCTTGGGCGCCCGCTGCCCTTTTTCCCAGGCTGCCTGCTCGTTTGGGGTGCACCCGCCCTCCGCGGCCGCACGGCCTTCGACGGGTGGGGGGGCGGCAGCGCGCGGGCGGGCGTGGTCGGCCCCCAGCGATGGGCTCCTCGGCGGTAGGGGAGACCGGGTCCGCGCTCCTGCGAGACCCGGCGCCTCTTCTCGCCGGTACGGACGGTCCCCTCGCGCGATGATTTTCAGAGCAGGCGCGGCCGGGTTCATAGTGGCTTCTTTTCGGCTGGGCTGTTTTCCGGCGCAGGAGGGGTTATGGCGCCTGCTCATGCTCGCCATGTGGGTCTCATGCCCTTGCTGTGGTCTCTCGTCGCGGTAATCGCCTGGTCATCTCTCCGTTTCACGCCGACGCCTGGGCATGTGCTTGTGCGTTTCTCGGGCGCGCTCCGTGGTCCTTGTCCGTCGGCTCACAACGTTCCGCCCTGTGCGTGACGGGGTGGGCCCTTGCTGCACCCGGCCCGCTCTGCATAGGGGCCGGGTGGCTATATCTCTCGACAGCACTCCCCTCTTCCTAGATTCAGGCTCACTCCTGTGGCCCCTGTGGGACAGAGTGTTCGTGTCGGTGCCCCTGCAAGCTGTTTGCTTTTCCCCTGCCGACCCCACCTGCCGCCTCTGTCCCTTTGGCACCCCACTTTCCCGGCTCCTGTGGGTTGTGTCGCTCTTCTTTGGTCTGGGCACTTCGCTCCGATAATACTTCCTGTGTGGGCATCCCTGTCTCGCTTCACCGCCCTGCTGGCCTCTGTTCCGTGTTGCCTTTTTGCCTTTCCCCGCACTTGCGTTCTCGGCTGCCGTGTTCTATCCCGTCTAAATATATTGTGCACTGTTCAGCTCCCACCCCTTCGCCGCTTCAGGTTTCCTTCCCCCCCGCTGCCACCACCTGTCCTTACCCACCGCCCTGCCACTCCGCTATATTTATAGTGGGCCCTGGGCGTTATATATAATCCTGTGTTGGTGCTCATGTCCCTCTGCAGGTTCTTCGTTCTCGGTGGTGGCACTCAGGGGTGTGTTGCTGCACCCGGACGGGGATATGCTGACATCTCTGTCTCCTAGCCCTGCTTGGCCTGGGCCTCCTCTGCACGGGCCTGCCGGTGTTGGCGCACCACCGGGCACGGTGCCTCCCTGGCCGGGACCACGGCGCTGAGCAGCCACGCGAGGGGCTGGAGGGGGTGGTTGCGTCGGCGGCTTGCTGGGGCCGCGGCGTGCAGTGCAGCCCTGGGGGTCTGCTCCCTGCCCCCGAATGGCCCGGCCGGAGAGTTTGCTGTCTCTCCCGCTCTGTTTTAGCCCTGTTTTCTGTCCTCTGCACTCCACTCTGTTTTGCTGGCTGCGCGTCCGTCTGCCCTGCACGTGGGGTGCAGGCCCTGTGGCTCCGGCCCGCTGGGGTGGGCTCCGCTGTGGACGGTCGGGCAGTGGGCTGGGTCGGCGGACCACGATAGTTTGAGGGGTCTTCTGTCTCCTGCGCGCCGGCCAGGCTGCGCCGTGACCTGCCCACGGGCCCTTCGCGGGCGCGGATGCTGCCTGCTCCCAGCGCGCCGCGTGCAAGCTGTGCGCTTCTTGCCTTGCACCAGTTGCTCCAGGGAGCCGCGGCTCCCACCGTCTGCTGTTGTGGGGCGCGTTGCGCGCTGCCCGTGCCTCGTGCCCCTCTGCCCGCCACCCCCTCCATGCCGTTCAGGCTCCTGCCGTGGCCGCCTCTCCGCGCACTCCGCCGGCATCTTCCCCTTGACCGTCAGGTTCCCCACCGCCACCCCCCTGCCTTTTGGTTCCCCCCATAGCTCTGTGTGCTGTCTCCGATTTTTCTTTTCCCTCCATCAGTTCTTGGCTTTGCACCCCCAGTCTTTCTTCTGCGCAGATTATGCTCCCTACCCCGGCCCCCCAGCAGCTGCCAACTCGTTACAGGCACCCCCCCTCATTCCTACTGCCATTGAGTATATCACCTTCCTGTTGTTTTCCGCTCCACTTCTCCCTCCGGCTCCTCTCCTTGGCCCTGTGCTGGGCTCTCCTGCCCTGCTCTCTGGCTGTCCTTCACCTCCAGGCTTGCCTCGGCGGTCCTTGCTGATGCCTGTCTCCACCTTCCTCCACCCCTATTCTGGCGGGTCCCGGCCGCGGATATCCGCCGGGATGCTGGCTGTTCCCAGTCTCGCTTCCCTATATAGATCGCCTTTTCCCCGGCCCACCACCGCCCCCACGTCTTCGGCCCCGGCTCAGCTTCTGTTGAACGTCTTGCTCCTGTCCAAGCTTCCCTGTCTCCGGTTTCTGCGCCCCGGCATTCCACTGGTCCGCGGGGTCTCCGGCTGCATGGGCCTTTCCCGTCCGCTCTGTGCTCTTCCGGTCTGCACCCACAAGTCTGCTGCGCTCCTGCAGGCCCTGTTCCGCACGACTGTGCTCCAGACACCTTTCCAAGCCGCTGTATATATATTAATAACCCCCGGGTGCTCCACCCGCGCACTGGCCCCCTCGACGATACTCCTCTGCATTCCCGTCCTGCTGCCGGTGGGTGGTGCGACGCCTAGGTGTGTCCCACTCTCGCCCTCCCCAGTTAGGGCCACCTTTGTGCACCAGCTCGCCTGTCCGCCTTCCCCCGAGTTGGTTCTTCTGCCGCTGCGCTTCTGGCCTGCCCACTTGCCTCCACACTCTTCCATGGGACTTTCCACCTCCCACTGGTTCCCGCCTGCTCGGTGCTGTTTGGCGTTCCTCTCGAAGCCTCGCCCCTGCTTCTCCCTGGCCGGGCCGCTCTCCCTTCGTGTCTTGGCCCGCGGTGGGGAGCTCCGCCCCGGTCCTCCCGTGATATAATATCATCGCAGTTCTGGGCCGCACCTGCTGTCTCATTACTGCCGCTGTGCTTCCCCCACTCCGTGCTTGTTTCGGCAGTTCCACGGTGCTGCGCCTTTCCGTCGACTGCCACCCCCCGGTTGTGTTGTTCGCGTCACGCCACTCGGTCACTCCTCGTCGCCTCCTCTTCTTTGGAGGGCTTGCACAGGTCCTCCCTGCCCCTGCTGCATGGCCGACTCGTGCATCTCTCCGCCGTTCGGCGCCTTTCCCCCCGCCCCTCACTGCTAGAGCCGCATCTCGAGCACGCTCACCCGCTGGCCCCCCTGGATGGCCACCACCGGATGCTGGGCTGTGACGCGTGCCTCCCGGGGCATTGGCCGGCGCCCCTGCCCCGCTCCCTCCGCCCTTCCCAGCCCCCCAGCGCCCACTGAAATAATATAGTGGGATAGCTGCCACTCCTGCACCCCTCCCCCCCGCTGCCCACCGTGCCACTGTGCCATGCCCCGCTCGGTACCTGTCGTGTGGCCCTCAGCGTTCCTCCCGCTGTCCCCCACCCTAGCCCTCCCAGCGCTGCACACCTGCGTGTCGCCCAGCCCTCGTGTTCTCGCCCTGCGCCGGCGCTGTACGCTCCCTGCCCTCGTCCTATCTCCCGGTGTCGGGCCGGGGTCGGCGCAGTCTGGACTCCGTGCACATCCTAGGCCACACCACCCCCACCCACACTTGTCCTCCCTCGCACGGCTCCTTCTGCCTTCGCCTGGTGTCGACTGCGGCTCACCCCGGCTGGACTGTCTGCCTCTCTTCTTTGACCCTCTGCCTGCTCAGGTCAGGCTCGTCTGGTGCCAATAATATCATCCCTCGTTCGCCGCTTGCACGCTTCTGCGGCACCATGCGCCAGTCGAGACGGGGTTGCCTTGCACTCTTCGATTTTCTTGTCCAGGGGCGCGCTTTTCGTTCCTCGCGGGGCACCACTTTGCCGTGCTGTCATTTCAGGCAGGCTCCCTGCACTCTCTGCCCCCTCCTGCCTGGCGCCGACCGGTGTCTGCCCGCGCAGCATGCGCCCCGGTCGCCTTGGCCCGAACGTTTTGGCAGCGCCTACATCTTTCCTTGCCCCAGTTCGGCCGCAGAGGGATCTCCGCCCTACGCCTGTCATACCCCTTTCCTTTTGAGGCGATCCATGCTTGCCGGCTCACCGCTGCTGTACTGCGTTCCCACAGGCCATTCCGCGCCGTCGCCTTTCTCCCTCCCCAATATAGACCTGCGGCGCAGCCGCCCTGCCCTTCGCCAGTGGGCATTGCTGTCCCCCCCTGCCCATGCACCCTGTTCCTGGCGTGCCCAGGTGCATAGACCGGTTGGACATTGCCCGGGCGCGGGCGCACTGGCTGGGAGGACATGGCGCCTGGACCTCCACCTTGCTTTCTGGTGTGCGTTCACGGCGCTTTCCCGTCGCTTTTTCTTTCTTGTGGCGCTTGTTTTTACCTTTAACGGTGCCTCGTGCTGGTGCTGTAGCGCGCCTGCGTACCCGGACTTTCATAGCGCTCCTCGCCTCGACGTCGGGCCCCGCATTACCCGCTCTCCTGCTTACTGTCCCTTTCTGCCTGCCATCCCCCAGCACGCTCCCTCTTATATTAAGATAACTGTGGCTCCAGCCCCCTGGTCCTCTCTCCATGGCATATCGCTCCCCTGCGGCGTCTGCTGTACTCACGCCTTTCCCTCCAGGCGCTGCATTTGTCTCATAATTGCAGGTGCGCATATAAGATATATATAGACTTATTATCCGCGGCAGGCCAGCTGTTCCCCTCGGCTGCCACTAAAGAATGTGCTTCACGGCTTCTTTGCTGTCACCATTCTCTGGCGTTCTACTACGTGGTGCTGCTCGCGCTCCTGCCACCCCACCTCTTGTGTGACGTGTGGTGGCCCTTTCTGTCGCTGGCTGGACTGTTGGGTCCTCGCTGCCGTTCGCGTGGGCCACTTTGTCCCTGCTCCATGCCCCTCTGTCGCCGCGCTGGCCCGCCAGTCCCCAGTGCTTCCCCTTCCCCCCATGTCCGACGAGGCAAGGCCGTTTTTCCTCCACTTCATCTCGGCACCTTTTGTCGGGCAGCAGCTGCTCACTGCCACGTCCACGCCCCTGGATGGGCCCATATAATATACCGTGTGAGTGAGCGCCCGTGGGCGTGCGTGCCTCCCTTACTTGGCACCGTGGGGGTCTCCCACCGCTGGGCTCCAATCAGGCTCCATTGCGTAATACGCCCCCCCGTGACAGCAGCCTTGTAACGGGTTTGCCTCTGCTGGGACGTGGCATGGAGGTCCCTCCTCCGTCCTTGTGTCCTGGCACGGCTGCCACTACCGGGGGCTACTTCGGTCACTTGTCCGGCAGTGTGACCCCTGTTGCCTTACCGAGCGCGCGGTGCATCCATGATACCCCAGTGCTCTACCATGGTGTTGGTCTTGCAGCCTGTTTTTTTTGGCCCCCATCCTGTCGTCCCGCGGTGCATATTTTAGCGTCGTTTAGGGCGCTCTGTTTTTATAGTAGATATATATATCATCTGGGCAGCCGCATGCCCCATGCTGGTCCTCCCTCCCCCGTTTTGTCTTCAGTTCGCGCATCCGCTCTTCTTCCCTACCGCCCGTCTCGTGTGTGTGGCCTGGGGCCACATTTCGGCACTCTGCCCCCTTTGCCTTTCTGTCTCTCTCTCCCCCCCCCGGCGGCGAGGCACATGAGCGCGATCGCCATGCCCGGTGGCATCTTCTCAATGTCTGCCCATGCACGACCACGAGACTTGCTTAGGGAACTACGAAGCTGATTCTCAAGCTACCGACAACACTGTGTAGCGTAGGACAGGCATGTTGCATCTTTGTCTGCCAGACTGACACGATGACAGGCTGTGTGTGTGTTGTTAGGTTTGACACCAGATCTCCCTACTTGACCTCTTATGGGTATGGGCCTGAGTCTTTCACCTCTGTGTTAACGACGGAGTTTGCGCCAGGCTGCTATTGACCCACCATTTTAGCACTGTGGCCTGCGCCCACTGGGTCACCTCTCTTCTCTTAGCACCCAGGTGTTCACACTGCATGCATTGCCCCTAATCGCCCTTGTTGGCCAGCCTGTGCCGGACATCCGGACTGGTAGGCCTCCTTTCCCCTTCCCATCCGAGGCAGACCCCTGACGAGGGTCTGTCTTCACCAGCAGGGGCGCTCGTGGATCTGCACTCCATTGCCGCTCTTGAGTTGCCAGCTTTGGGAGAGCGCCCCTGTGCAGTAGGTATTGGCTGCCTCCCCACGGGCCGCTGACTCACCACCTGGGGGAGGAAGGCTTCTGGGGCCCATCCCATGGTTCTTTGCACTGGCAGTGATGCCTCTCTGCCTACAACTTTTTTCCTAGTGAATTGTACGGAACTTGCCTGTCCTTTCTGGGCGCACAGGTGGGAATTGTGGGAAGGCACTGGAGGACTTGCTTGCATCTCTGCTCACAAGGGTGGTCATGTTAGCCAGTTGACAATTGTGCTCCCTGAACGTCGCGAGTACCCCACGTCAGCCAGCTACAGTTAGAGTGGCACCACACTCACACTAAGGGTTTTGTGTGTGGAGGCATCGGGTTGCAGCACCCCACTTAGTTAACCCTGCCCAGTGAATTTACACGCACAGGAGGCCTTGAAGCACTTGGCAGTGCAGCCTAGGGACAGCTGTACCTGCGCTCTTGATCATGAAGTCGTCAGTCTCCAGACAACGCCCAGACTCTTGCCCTGCTTAAGTCACTTGGGACTATCCGCTCCCTTGGATGGGAAAGTTCTGCGCCCAGCCTGAAAGCCCCTCAGTGGGATCGAGGGTGGGCATGCATGAGAAGTGACAGGTGGGTGGACTCTGTGGATCCACAGCCTATTTCCAGGCGGGGATGGGGAGTCGCTGTGGGGTTTATTGCGGCAGAAGTTACAGTAGCAGGTAGAGCTGGTGGGATGCTCTTTTTCCCTGACTCGATTGCTAGGAGCGCTCCTTGACAAGTCCGTGTACCTCAGCTCTCTACAGCACCCAGCAGGCACCTTAGAAGTTAAAAACAAGCTCCACAAGAATAAAGCTATTGGAAGTCTCCTTGACTCCACCCAGAAAGCATGGTGTATGTTTCCATGCTCCATTCACTCCCAGCCAGTCTCCTCTCCTGCATTCCAACCTTCGAGGGCTCCCTGGCACTGCAGGAAGCAGGTGTGCATTGGGCAGGGGTGGGGACAGCAAATGCCACTGTAAAAGGTCATCTGTCTTCTCGCTCATGGTCTGTGTATCTGGGTGGGTTAGTTTTTTTAAAGTCGACGTCTCTGTAATTGCTTTTGGAAGCTGCAGTTACATCATCTTTGGCCGCAAGCATGTGATTTCCCTGCCCTGAAAATGAAAGTGGTATACTATGTTCTAGGGCGGGGAGGAGGAGGGCAGTGAGTCTGCTGCCTTGGATTCAAGGGAAAGACTTTTCATTGCTTCTGCAAAGACTTCTGTCAAGGGGGACCTTTTGTCTGCATCTTCTTCTGGCAGACACCCTGCTGTGCTGCCAGGGAGGAGGTGGCAGAGAGTTCAGTGATTCCTTCCTGAAAGGGACAGGACTGCAATTGTGTTCCCCTCTATGACGGAAAATCTCAGCCCTGTGACAAGGAAAATTCAAGAGTGCAAGTGCAACCCTTCTGCGGACTTGCATGTGTGCCTGCAGAATCGGTTCAATTCTGGTGAACGCGGAGCTTGATATTAATACATATTCTAAGGTGCCGGATACCAGAGCGAGCCTGAGCCTGAGCAGTGCAGAGTGTGTCCAGGAAGGAGAGTGCAGACAGTCCAGTCCTGTGTAGTCCCATCTTACACCAGGCTAATGTCAGCGAAGGAGGCCTGCGAGGGAGGGTGTAGCTAGTGCCTCTTTAGCCTGAGAGGATTTACTTGAGTCCTGACATCTCCGACCCCTTCCCTACACCTTTGTGAGTAAGGGACTGGGAGGGCAGGGAGCTTGTGACATCTCCTGCTCAGTGCGGAGAAACACCTAGGGCTTGGCTACACTTGCAGTGTGTGCAGCGCTGGGAGTTGAGGTGTGTTGTACAGCTGTGTAGGAAAGCGTGGAGTGTGGCCACACTGACAGCTACCAGCGTTGCAGTGTGGCCACATTTGCAGCGTTTGCAGGCGGTGTTGGAGTGGTGCATTATGGGCAGCTATCCCACAGAACATCTCGTCCCATTTTGGCGGGCCGTGGGTTGTGGGAAGGGGCGGAGGGGGCGGGTCATTCTGCTTCCTGTCCAATGCCCCGTGATGCATCGCTTCACATCCCAGCAATCCTTGTTTTTCATCATGTTTGGTGCATCTTGACTCTCTCAATGGTTTCTGTGCAGCATGATTTCTGTGGGAAATGGAGCCCGAACTGCTGAGGAGTATGCTGACGAGTTGGCAGTTGCATCACGTTTGGCAGTTGAGCTATTCCTTCAGCTCCAAAGTGAAGAGGAGTCCGACGATGATACCGAGTTGCCTGACGCGAACAACACAACCTTGCTTGTGGCATTCACGAAATGCTCAGCACCGTGGAACGCGCTTTTGGGCTCGGGAAACAAGCACTGAGTGGTGGGATCACATCGTCATGGAAGTCTGGGATGACAGTCAGTGGCTGCAGAACTTTCGGATTAGAAAAGCCACTTTTATGGGACCGTGTGCTGAGCTCGCCCCCACCTGCGGTGCAAGGACACAAGATTGAGAGCTGCCCTGCCAGTGGAGAAGCAGGTGGCTATTGCAGTCTGGAAGATGTAACTCCAGACAGCTACGATCAGTCGGGAACCAGTTTGGAGTGGGAAAGTCGACCATTGGAATAGTGTTGATGCAAGTTTGCAGGGCCATTAATCGCATCCTGCTAAGAAGAACCATGATCTCTGGGGAACGTGCAGGACATTCTGGATGGCTTTGCACAAATGGGTTTCCCTAATGTGGAGGGGCGATAGGTGGGACACATATTCCTATTCTGGCACCACCCCACTGGCATCGAGTACGTTAATCAGAAGGAGTATTTTCTATGGTTTTCCATGCGCTTGTGGATCACCGTGGTGTTTTATTGACATTAACACAGGCTGGCCTGGAAAGGTGCATGATGCACATGTCTTTCTGAACAACTGGCCTGTTCAGGAAGCTGCAGGCAGGGACTTTTTTCCAGACCGGAAGATCACAGTAGGGGACGTTGAAATGCCCATTGTGATCCTTGGAGCCCCGCTTACCAGTTAATGCCTTGGCTCATGAACCGTATACAGGGAAGCTTGACAGGAGCAAGGAACGGTTTCAACTATAAGCTGAGCCGGTGCGAATGACTGTGGGGTGTGTTTTTGGCCGTTTAAAAGGGCACTGGCATCTCTGTATGGGAAGCTAGACTGGGGAAAGCAGCATCCTGCCGGTTATATCGCGTCCTGTACCCTCCATAATATTTGTGAAGGGAAGGGTGATACATTCAGTCAGCAATGGACTCCGAGGTTAAATGCCTGGAGGCTGAATTTGTACAGCCGAGAGCAGGGCTACTAGAGAGGCCCAGCACAGGGCTTCAAGGATTAGGGTGCCTTGAGGGAGGAATTTGAGGCTGAAAACAACAGTAATGTTTGTGCCTTGCATGGGAGTGAAGTGCACGGTTACAATGTCAGTAGGAATAGTTTTCTAAGCTGATTTGCATGCCTGTTTTTTCCTGGGCTAAGGTATCTTGACTTTCTGCAATAATAAAGACTGTTTTCAAAGCCAAGAATTTATTATTGAAAAGAAATTAACTTTATTGACAGACACACAACATTTTGGGACCTAAAAGGGCAGGGGGTGCGGTGGGGAACCGTACTGTCAGGTTTGAATATGTCTGTCTGGAGTGCTGTGGAATGATTGCTGCACTTCAGGATGCTTAACTGATGGTGATGGGGGTTGCGTGCAGATGGTGTCACGAGAGGAGTCACCGGCGATGCTCTGCAACTGCTCCCCACCAGCCAGGCAGGACTTTGGGGGCCTCTTCTCCTTGGAGCAGACTTGTTTCAGGGCAAGAGCATCAATGTCTTCACCTCCTGGGTTCCTCTTTGGAGCATCAGCATCCTCTGCCCCTCTGAATGTGCCGTTTGTTCATTTCACCTGCGCAGCTCTTTGGCCTTCTGCGCCAGGAGACAGAGACCCCAAACCCATCATCCCGTAGCTCTTCCGGCCTACCCGAGCCCACTTCCTACTTCCCACAGCGAGCCCACCCCAGCGGGGTCCTGGGGAAGCACAGGGTCTGCACCCCCACTTTGCAGTCAGACGTGACTCTCAGCCAGCAAAACAGAGGTTTATTCAATGACAAGACAGGGTCTAAAACAGAGCTTGTAGATACAGCAAACCGGGACCCTGTGGCCGGGTCCATTCTGGGGGTCAGTGAGCAGACCCCAGGTCTGCACTTCACTCCTCGCCAGCAAGCTAGACATCACCACCCCTCCGCCCCTTCTCTCTGCTCAGCTCCTTTCCGGCCAGGAGGTCTGATACTTTGTCTCACACCTTCAGTTTGCACCTTTGCAGAGGAGGGGCCACAGGCCATCAGTTGAGGGACAGAGTGTCAGGCATTTAGTGCACTGGCCTTCTTTGCAGCAATCAACACCTTATTCCACACCTAGATACTTAAGAACTCAATAGGGGACATTGAGGCCACCACACAGGATTCAGAGAAAACATTAAGACATTCCAGTTCGCCACAGAGGGTAAGGATCGTAGTTCTCAGGCTGTTGGTGAATGTACAGGTGTTGGAGGCAGCTGGTGGTGGTAGAGCATGCATGCTGCGAGGGGTTTTGAGCTGAATATGGGGACAAGGGAAAGGCTGTTGATAAAGGGCAGCGAGAACTCAAGGTTGCTTGTGGAAGGCAAAAAAGGCAACACTTAACAGAGGCAGCATTGTTTTATATTCAGACAGTTATTCCCACACAGTGAAAAGTTTACAGTCTTCACTGTAGCATAAATTTCCCATACCAAAGAGAGCGCACACAACCCACAGGAGCTGGAAATGGTGCATAAGGGGACAGATTGGCTCAGGGCTGTGCTGGGGTTTCTTGCATTGGGAAAAGCAACAGCTGCAGGGGCACCTACATCTGAACACTCTCCCAACATTTTCCACAGGAGTTGATCCTGGAAGATATCTCGCTGCTGCGGGTCACTGGAGAGTGGGAGGGTCTTCTCAAGAGAATGCGGATCACCCTGGCCTATGCAGCTGCCTGTGTGCAGCAATGGTCCCTCACCCTACGGACCGTGGTGCGGACACGTTAGCCGACTGGGACAAGACCACGGTAGCTCCTATAAACTTGCACAAGCTACTTCGCCACGTCTGGCTGAAACTTTGAAGGAGTATTACTCGAGGCCGATGTACCGCAGTGATGACACATCAATGGAGATATTCCACAGTCTAGGCATGATGTTGCCAATAGCCCTCCTTTCTCCGAACTTTCCATCCGAAATAAAACACACTTACCGCAGAACCGTCCTGCTTGTCACTCTACCAGGGGGTATCAGCTGTGGACTGGCATACCTTCTGCGCCTGCGTTGAGAAGATCCTGCTGCATGGTCTCTGGATCCTTTAGGCGGGTCCCCACCCCAGTTCCTCACTCTTGGTTCTGCCTGGGGCGCCTCCCTCCTCCTCCCGTCCGCCCCACCGCGCTCCGACAGTTCCATCGTGGCCTCGATTGCGGTGGGTGGGCGCACGCAGAGATCCATGTCAGCTATTTGTATAAATGGCAGTCGGTGGGAGCAGCACAGGGCGCGTTTTCCTGGGGCTTTCATATGGCTGCGCGATCTTCATATTAACGCCTGCACTGCAAGGCGCCTCCCGGTCATGGCCGCTTTCCAGCATGGCCCTTGATATCTGCCCATAGGTATCGTAATTCCTACGGCTGGAGCGCAGCTGGGACTGCACAGCTTCCTCCCTCCAAACACTGATGGGGTCCAGCAACTCGCCATTGCTCCATGCTGGGACTCGTTTGGCACGTGGAGGCATGGTCAGCTGGAGAGACTCACTGATTGCACTCCACACTTGGCTGAGCAAACAGGAAAGGGATTTTTAAAATTCCCCGGGGCATTTAAAGGGCAGGTCACCTGAGGCCAGGGCAGTAGAGTTTGAACTGATGAGCAGAGTGGCTGAACAGGCATTCTGGGATACCTCCGAATACCTCTGGAGGCCAATAACAGCGCTTTTGGTGGTCACACTGGCGGAGCAGCGCTGCATCACCAGCGCTGCAGTCATTATTCCCCAGGCAGAGGTGGAGTACAGGCAGCGCTGTAGCCAGGGAGATACAGCACAGGATGTGCCTTGCAAGTGTGGACGGTGAGTGAGTTGCAGCACTGTAAAGCCACCACCAGCGCTGCAACTCTCCAGTGTAGCCAAGGCCCTAGTGATTAACCTTACTCGGCCCCACGTATAGGGTTCACTCTCACACCTGTCCAGCAGAACCACCACCACGTTGTGCAGTTTGCTGCACACAGCAGAGGGACCAAGGGCAGCGTGCAGGGATCTGGGTGTGCGTGCGGTTTGCTGCACATAGCAGAGGGACCAAGGGCAGTGTGCAAGGACCTGGGTGTGCATGCGGTTTGCTGCACATAGCAGAGGGTTCAAGGGCAGCGTGCAGGGACCTAGGTGTGCATGTGGTTTGCTGCACACAGCAGAGGATCCAAGGGCAGCGTGCAGGGATCTAGGTGTGCACTTTATTTGCTGCATGTAGCAGAGGGTCCAAGGGCAGCATGTAAGGATCGTGCAGGTTTATGACCAGAGATCTGCCCCAAGGGTCTAATGATTCTGAATCCTGATATTTAATGTGATCCTCCATCCCCAGAGAAAATCATTCATCCCTTGAGGTGCAGGAACATGCAGTGAGGCCAAGATCAGAGAGTTAGTTTGTAACTTGCAGACACTTCAGAACAGGATTTCCTGAAAACTCCGTTCCAAGGATTAGTGATTTTGTGTAAGTCAGAATTCACTGCCAACACTTACTGTAAACACTACACAGCGGGTCGTGGGCTGTTAAGGAAGTTTGCTTCTCCCAATGGCAGTTTTGTTGTTTTCCTACAGATAAGTTTAATTTAAAACACAAAGGTAGGAGGAATCCATGTTCTGCAGATGCAATTACTGCAGAAATTCTCTCACACACACAGGACTCCAGGACCAGAACCCTTGTCTCTCAAAACTCAGGCTCCTACCTCCACTCACTCTTAGCTGGCATTGGCAGTAGGTCACATATCTTTTCTGTTGCACACTCCTGCACAAAGTTACTTCATTGCTGTGGGTCAGAGAGCAAAATCCTTGAGATGTGCAAAGAGCCCCCGCTCCAAAGCCCCCGTCTGCCAACTTTGGAGGAGGGCAGCCCTGCGTATTGCACTAGCAGAGGGCAATGCCTCTGCTCCCCAGTCACACTACGGCAGCCTCCAGGGCAGGGACTCAAGGCTCTATCTGCACAGAGCCAGACAGCAGAAGCAATGAGCCCCACACTAGAAGCTGATGAAAATATAATCTTGGAGGCAAATGAACTAGCTTTTAAGCGTGAGTCTCTAACCCAGCCTCAGTCACACTGCATTAGGCAGCTACGTAGCATAAAATGAGCATCAGTCCAACCGCCGGCAACCAGGGGCCAGATTTGTAGGTGTTGTTATGCTGGGTGAAACCTGGTAGGTGTAGCCACTGCCCTTCATTTAGGACAAGTGTAAGAAACAATCAACATCCTTTATGGACCCAGACAGCTAAAACCACAGGAGCGACCCCCCAAAACACAGGCCCTCGGTAAGGACTGAGTAGAAGCTGAACCATGTGTCCCAAAGGGTTTTCCAGCAAAAACAGGGGCTGCGGCATTGATTGGTGGAGCTGTGACTCAGGCACTTATTTGCATCTTTAGGCACTGAAATATCTTTCAAAGTCTGGCTCTATATGTCTGCATCAGAAAACTGCCATAATAAATTGCATGTTGGTTCCCTTATGATCAGGAAAGAAGCTATGAGAGAACATGCCCTGGGAGTCAGCTGAGGAAGTGTCCTGTTAAATAATGGGTGCAGTGCACTTGGCAGGACAGTGTGAGGGAGAAGCTTGCACTGTCACTGCCCATATTGTCTCTTGCAGGGAAAGGATTTCAGTCACATCATCTACAAGAGCACCACATGTCAGACACCTTTAATTACAGACTCATGGCCAAATTCTCCAGTTCCACCAGTGCTGCCACCCCACTGAAACTGTAACTGAGAAGAATTTGGCCCTTAAATTTGTGATTGAACAGACCCACCTAGTGGTGGTTCTCAGTGACTGCAGCAAGAAGTCATGACAATCCTGAGATGCAACGGATCACAAACTATGGGCCAAATACTCAGCAGGTTAAGCATGTGTAGCTCCACCGAAGCCAAAGATGCCATGATGATTTACACCAGCTGAGGATCCACCCCGTGATTCTTAATCTTGGATTGGAGCTAACTGGCAAAACAATTCAAGTGTTATAGCTTCAAAAGAGCAAGTTAATGTGACATGTTAAATGTAACAGAGAGATCTTTGATCTGACACCCAACAGCCAGGAAATGACTGCATTAAACCTCCCAGCTGTTAAAGTGGAGTTAAGATTATAGGCACTCAACAACACCCTGTTCTCCTCATGCCTCTCGTATAGGGAGGGTGTCAGCCACCGCACTCCGATGTTGGGGAACCAGGAAATGCAGAATGACTCCAGGCCCCAGCGTCTTTTCTGGTGAAAAGAGCTTAGGGGCTTATAGACAAATGAGGGTAATTAATGATGGGAGGGAAAGTGAGGTGGGATGAAGATTGTTTTTTGTAGCAGGTCCCATTATGTGCTGGATGCTTTCCAAACACTTAAGGACGGTTCCGCTCTGGCGAACTCACAATCTACAGCCAAATAACTAGGTCACGGAATAGAGGGTAATTTGAGTACAGGTTATGCACACCTGGTTAGAATCACTACAGGCAGCATGGCAGAAGTGGGCCTTGCCGAGGGCAGGGGCTTTGTGGTGAAGCTCGCAGAGTTGGACTACACATGGTGACAGTTGTGTGAGGATGATAAGCAGGCATGTGAGGTTGGCAGTATGGTCAAAGCTGAGGTGCCATAGTAATACAAATGAATAATAATGGGGCAAGGAGGAAAGGGACAGATTGCTGTTATAGAACAGTAAATTCTTCATCGGCTGGGACTGAGGGGTTCTCAGGGTCACACGTACAGTACAATCCATCCCACTAACACACTGCCGTGCTTCACTGCAGCATCTGCTCCTACTGCTTCTACATCTCCTGAAGGAATCCCCTGACCTTCTTGACTTTTCTGGCAGTCTGTTCTCTCCCCTCACCTGCAGCTTTAAACCCTCCTAACCTGCCCTTTCTCTACACAAGATCTTGCTGACTTCTTCAAAAGAGGAAACTGTCAAACTCCACCAAACTCTCCCCATCTTCCCATCACTTCTCTTGTTTTCCCCTCCTCCAAACACCTTCTCCCATCACCAACCTTGAGGTCTCCTGCCTTTCCTTCTCTGATGCCTCCACCTGTCCCACTGATCCCATCCACTCCACCTTACTTCCCTCCCACATGTTCCTTCTTAACTTCTCATTGTCCTCTGGCTCCTCCCCCCTCTCAGTAAAAGCTTGCCTTGGCCTTCCCAATTTCAAACTCTCCTTCCATCCCACCTTTCACATCTTGGGATCCCCAGTTTCAAACTGGCCACCTGGAGATCCAAAGTCTAAGTCCCCAGGAGCTTTTGAAAATTCCCTTAGGCACCAACCTGCATCTTTAGGCACCTAAATACCTTTAAAAATCTGGCCCTGCATCTTCAATAACATTGTGTTGACATCCCTTGAAAGGTAGCATCAGAGGTCTTTCCTGAAAACATCACCCCACAGCGCTGGCTCACTGCAGGTTCACGGACAAACAAATTAACACTGTGTGACAAAGGGGAATATTTGATATATTTATGAATCCTGTGTGTTAAATTGGTACCCAGTGAGTGGAAGGGGTCTGTTTGCACTTAGGACAGGGTAAGACACAGGTATCAATGGCACCTAGTTGTCTGGGCCTTAGGCCCTGTATCCGGGGAGCATCTAAGAAGACAATGGCAAATCCAATTGCTGGGACACTGATACCTTGCAACCAAGGACTCAGAGAGAGAGAGATTTATCTGCAGGGGCTGAGCTGCATTTCTCCAGTTTGAGATCAAAGGACTGGACAGTGCGGAAGGGGAGAGGAAGTGTTGGCTGCTGGAGGCAGTCGGGGGGAGTAGGGGCTCTGACCTGGAATTTGGACCAAGGAGGTCAGATGGACAGAGCTTGAACAATGGAGTTCACTCCAGCTTGGCTGGGTGCTGGGCTAGCCAGAATGGACTATGCTTTAACCTTCATTCCTCTATTTAACCTAAGGACTTCCTGTGCTGTGTTCCAGTTAATTAATATACCCTGCTCTTTGGACAATGCTGTGTTAACATCACTGCAAATGCTTGCTGACGTGTGGGGTCAGATGTTTGGCTGTGTGTGTGTTCATTCAGGGTGCTGTCCCAGCCCTGCACAGATAGCGGAGACAGCAGACCTCAGTTAAACTGCGCGATAAATCCACAGACTCAGTTTTTAGCAGAGGCACCTGGCCAGGTTTATTGTCAACAAGGCTCAGTTCTAGGATCCTGCAGACTCTACAGGACCACTAACACATATATGCCTGTTACAATGGACGAGCTCAGTGAACAGCAGGACTTTCCATTCCCCCCTAGGCCACACAAAGACATTCCCTCTGAGATACATCTTTATACGCTGATACAAACAAGTTACGTACTACCCTTCTGACATATCTAGGTGCCACCCATTACCTTGTACCTGTTGGTTCAATCAAAACATCTCTAGCCATCATGCTGTCATCCTGACCTTATCTTTAGGATGGGTCAGGGTGTTCCTGTTATCTTTGGGGACTGTGCTGGTGTCAGGGTGTTCTGGCACCAGCCTTCTGGAATGTTTTTATATGAGTGCTCCGTGCCTGGCACCTCTTAGGAATTTGTGGTTCTGCAATATCAGCCCTGTTCTTGATAGGTTCTGTGAGCAAGGCCTGCATTGAGTATCTGGTGACCAGTAACGAGTGAAAACTGAAGTAAAATAAGCATTAAACACCTCAACCTTCTTGATGTCACCCATTATTATCTCTCCTTCCCCTCTAAGAAGAGGACCTGCACTTTTCTTTGTTTCTCTTTTGTTCCTAATGTATTTAAAGAACCTCCTTTTATTGCCTTTTATGACCCTTTCTAGGTGTAACTAACTTTGTCTTAGCCTTTGTGATTTTGTCCCTATACACTTGTGCTATTCTTTTGTACTCCTTAGAAATTACTCCACATTTTCATTTTCTGTAGGATTCCCTTTGGCTTTTCAGGTCATTAAAGAGCTGTATTAGCCTCTTACCATTCTTCCAATCTTTCTTTTGCATTAGGATAGTTTGCAGTTGCGTCTTTCATACTGTTTACTTGAGAAACTGCCAGCTCTCCTTTATCTCTTAGATTTTCTTCCCATGGGACTTTACTTCCTGGTTCTCTGAGTTTGTTAAAGTCTGCTTTGTTTAAGTCCATTGTCCGTATCCACCTACTCACTTCTTTCTTTCCTCAAAATCATGAAGTGTATAGCTTCATGATAAAACTTTCACCCAGATTGTCTTCCACCTTCACATTCACAGCCAATTCCTCCCTGTTAGTCAGAATCAAGTCTATGATGACTGATTCCCTGGTTACGTCCTCTACTTGCTGAAACAAAAAGTTGTCCCTGATACATTCCAAGTACTTATTGGAATTTTGTGTTTTGCTGTATGACTTTTCCAATAGATGTCTAGGTAGCTAAAGTCCCACATTAATTCCAGGTCTTTAGCAATATCCAGAGATTCACTGCCTCCATTAGTCTGATTTTCAGTGTGGTGCCTTCCAGGACATCGGAGTGTCTGTGTGTGTGTGTGTGCAGCTGTCACAAATCTGCCTGTGGTAGGGCACCCGTTAGGCTCCGTGGAGAGTGCACACATGTGAGTCCAATTACTCCACGCACCCCAATCAGTAGGGCCATGGAGCATCTTGACAGTGGGCCGGTGCTCACCTTACAGAAGCTCTCGATTGTTTCATCCCCTTTCTGTGTCCCTGGAACAAGTGTTAAACAGAAGAAAGTTAAAGCAAAGCCTGTAGGCTGCTCCCGCCAGGCTCTGGGCCTATATGATTCCAGGGGGTCTGCAAGCATTGAGTTCACTGGCTCCAGCGAGAGCCTCAGTTCTTTTCCCCTCTAACTTAGAGCAGTAGCGATATATTACTGACCACATGACCAGGATGGTGAGTGACTGAAATGCTCAGGGAGATTAGAGAGGCTGTTAAAATAAAAAACTCAGTATTAATGGGGGATTTCAGCTATGCCCATATTGACTGGGTTCATGTAACAGGGTTCAAAAAGACTAGATAAGTTCACGGAGGACAGGTCCATCAATTGCTACTAGCCAGGCTGGGCAAGGATAGTGTCCCTAGCCATTGTTTGTCAGAAGCTGGGAATGGGCGACAGGGGATGGATCACTTGATGATTCCCTGTTCTGTTCATTCCCTCTGGGGCATCTGGAATTGGCCTGCCAGAAGACAGGACGCAGGGCTAGATGGATCTTTGGTCTGACCCCTTATGGTCGTTCTTATGTTCGTGGCTTGAGCCCATCTCTGCTAACACCCCCCATAGCAGAGATGGTTGTCAGACAATGGTGCATTAAGGTCTCCTGCTGCAGCTGCCCAATATTTGAACAGATCAGAAAGGTTTGATCCAGTATGGCAGTTCTTATGTTGTGCACTCTCCTTCCACTGTAGGAGGGGCTGTGCAGACAGTCAGTCCTTTCTCCAGGGCTGGGGGAGCTCACCAGCCTGTCCCCTGCCCCAATCTAAGCAGAATTCCCTCTTTCAAACTCCTCCAGACCTACAGAGCTGCTCCAGCCCAAAGTAGCTCCTTAAACCCATCACAGTAGCCCATCAATGTCCTATGTTACCTCTAGGACCAGAGGAAGGTGGAAAATTAGAGACATCTCTCAGGAGTTTTCAATGCTCCTGCTACGCTACAAGGCCATGAGAGGTATCAATTTCTAATTTTTAAAAATCTCTTTATTATCTAACCTTGGATAATCTCTTGGGAAGTTCTCCAATCTGAGCTGTAAAAATGTGTCTGTTGCATTCTGAAAATGAGAGATTATTTGATTCTGGATTTGATTAAAAAAAAAAAAAGGCCTGTAACAGGGGGCTTGGAGGGCCAGGAGGCCTACTGGTTGGAGTGCTTGACCTCCAACCCTCTGCTTGGTTGAGGTGCCTAAGGGTATGTCTACACTATGAAATTAGGTCGATTCTATAGAAGTTGATTTTTAGAAACTGATTTTATACAGTCGATTGTGTACGTTCCCACTAAGTGCATTAAGTCGGTGGACTGCATCCTCACTACCGTGGCTAGCATCGACTCACGGAGCAGTGCATTGGGGATAGCTATCTCACAGTTCCCACAGTCTCTGCCGCCCATTGAAATTATGGGTTAAGCTCCCAGTGCCTGATGGGGCAAAAACATTGTCACAGGTGGTTTGGGGTACATGTCGTCACTCTCCCCTCCCTCCCTCCGTGAAAGCAACTGCAGACAATCATTTCATGCCTTTTTGCCTGGGCTACCTGTGCAGATGCCATAGCATAGAGCCTGCTCAGCTCACCACTGCTGTTGCAAGCGTTGTAAACACCTCACGCATTATACTGCAGTATGTGCAGAACCTAGCTAAGAGACGGCAGCACAAGAACGATTGTGATGAGAACATGGACACAGACATTCCTGAAAGCATGGGATGTGGCAACTGGGACATCGTGGCAGCAGTTGGGCTGGTTGATACAGTGGAATGCTGATTCTGGGCCCAGCAAACAAACAGAGACAGGTGGGACCACATAGTGTTGTGAGTATGGGATGATTCCCAGTGGCTGTGAAACTTTCACATGCATAAGGCCACTTTCCTGGAACTCTGAGAGTTACTTTCCCCCACCCTGAAGCACAGGAATATCAAGATGAGAGCTGTTCTGACTGTTGAGAAGCGAGTGGCCATAGCACTGTGGAAGCTTGCAACACCAGACAGCTACCGGTCAGTCAGGAATCAGTTTGGAGTGGGCAAATCTACTGAGGGGACTGCTGTGATTCAAGTAGCCAAAGCAATCACTGACATTCTGTTATCAGGGGTAATGACTCTGGGAAACGTGCCGGTCATACTGGATGACTTTGCGGCAATGGGTTTCCCTAACTGTGGTGGGGTGATAGACAGAACGCATATCCCTATCTTGGCACTGGACCACCTTGCCAACCAGTACATAAACCGCAAGGGCTCCTTCTCAATGGTGCGGCAAGCACTGGTGGATCACAAGGGACATTTCACCAACATCAAAGTGGGATGGCTGGGAAAGGTACACGACGCTTGCATCTTTAGGAACTCCTGGCTGTCTGAGTAGCTGCAAGAAGGGATTTACTTCCTAGCCCACAAAATTACTGTTGAGGATGTTGAAATGCTAATAGTTATCCTTGGAGACTCAGCCTACCCCTTGCTCCCATGGCTCATGAAGCCATACACTGGCCACCCAGACAGCAGTAATGAGCAGTTCAACTATAGGCTGAGCAAGTGCAGACTGTTGGTAGATGTTTAAAAGGATGCTGGCGCTGTTTGCTGACTAGGTTAGACCTCAGCGCAACCAATATTCCCACTGTTATTACAACTTTCTGCATGCTCCATAATATCTGTGAGAGAGAGGGGGAGACATTTATGGTGAGGTGGGAGGTTGAGGCAAATCGCCTGGCTCCAATTTTGAGAAGCCAGACATCAGGGTGATTAGAAGAGCACAGCAAGGCACACTGCGCATCAGAGAGGCTTTGAAAACCAGTTTCATAACCGGCCAGGCTACAGTATGACCTTTGTGTGTGTTTCTTCTTGATGCAAACCCACCCCCTTTGTTGATTTTAGCTCCCTGTAAGCCAACCACCCTCCCCTCTTCGATCACAGCTGGCAAAGGAAATAAAGTCACTATTGTTTTGAAACCATGAATTCTTTATTTTAAAAAAAGGAGTTAACTGATAAGGTATCCTGGGTGGGGTGGGGGAGGAGGGAAGGACAAGGACACATTGCTTATTGTAGCCACACTACAAATCAAAACTGTTTGACAGCCTTCTGTTGCTTGGGCCATCCTCTGGAGTGCAGTGGCTGGGTGCCTGGAGCCTTCCTCTCCCTGTATTCTTGGGTATCTGGGTGAGGAGGATATGGAACTTGGGGAGGAGGGCAGGCAGTTGTACTGTACACGCAGTGGCAGTCTGTGCTCTTGTTGGCTTTCCTGCAGCTCCACCAGATGCCTCAGCATCGCGTCCTGCTTCTTCTCATCACACTCACTTAATGCTTTCCTGGACTCTGCCACTGAATGCCTCCATGCATTCAGCAGTGCCCTATCAATGCAGGAGGCCTGCATGAGCTTGGAAAACATGTCATCATGAGTGTGGTTTTTTCCACCTTCTAGTCTGCGATAAACTCAGGGATGGAGATGATAGGGGGAGCGTAGAAACATCTGCACCTGCAGAGGGACAAAAAGTAAAATTTATGATACATTTCTGAGAACAAAAGGGAGACTTTCACAGTGAATCAAGCAATTCACAGCAGACAGCACATGTGCTTTAGGTACAAGGTCACGTTTTGCCTTTTATATCGAGTGCCTGCTGGTATGGTGACATCCCACATGGCTGGGCAACAGAATTTGGTTTCCAGGCAGCCATGGTAAGCCAAAAGGTACACAGGTCTGGCTTCCAACACCTTCATAACATGTGGGAATGTTTTCAAACAGCAATGCCCTCCTTTCCCATAGCAAGCAATGCCAGTGGGGTTTGCCATTTAAAAGGGGGGGGCTGTGGTTTTCGGGTGGATGTTCAGCATACACCTCCCCCCACCCCTCTGTGTGGCTATTTGAGATGATCCCTTCACCCCTCCTACTGCCATGTGGCTATTATCAGGGATGATCCCTTTTAGCCAAGCACTAACAGCCCAGCATGAACAGGGTCCTTCTACTGTTCCCTTACAAATACTCCCCTATTTCAACCAGGTGACCATGAATGATATCATCACTCTACTGAGGCTAACACAGAAAAATATAGACTGAATGTTGCTTGAATGTGACCAAAACTCAGGACCATTCACTGCCATGCTTTGTGCTTCAATGATTCCAGACTACTCATTACTGGCTTGGCATGGTAAAGTGTCCTACTGTGGAGGACGAAATAAGGCAGCCCTCCCCAGAAACCTTCTGCAAAGGCTTTCAGAATACCTCCAGGAGAGCTTCATGGAGATGTCCCTGGAGGATTCCTGCTCCATCCCCAGACACGTTAACAGACTTTTCCAGTAGCTGTACTGGCCACGAATGCACCCCAAGTCTTCAGGGCAAATCAAACATTAAACACCATTGCTTTAAAACCCTGTACTGTAGTTACAAATGTGCTCTCACCAGAGGGGCCTTCTCCGTCTTCAGGGTCAGGGATCCCACCTTGGGAGGATATTGGCTCCAGGGTGATGAAAAATGTTCCTAGCTGCCAGGGAGAATGGATTCACTGATTGCCTGTTGTGCATTCTTCTCCTCTTCCCCATCCACAAAATCATCCTCCTGTGTTGTGTGAGACTTTCTCCTTGCAGGTGTTCACGGACAGTGGTGGGATAGTGGTAGGGTCCCCCGCCTAGAATGCCATGCAGCTGATCATAGAAGCGGCATGTATGGGGCTCTGACCCAGAGTGACCATTTGCCTCCTTTGTCTTTTGGTAGGCTTGCCTGAGCTCCTTAACTTTCACACGGCACTGCTGTGTGTCCCTGTTGTAGCCTCTGTCCATCATGAGTGGTGCGATTTTGCCATATATATTCACATTTCTTCCTTTTGGAGTGGAGTTCTGCCTGCACAGATTCTTCTCCCCATACAGCAGTCAGAGCCAGTGTCTCCTGTTCACTCCATGCTGGAGCTCATTTGCCATTCTGGGGGAACCGCATGGTCACCTGTGCTGCTGAGCTCGCCATGCTGACCAAACAGGAAATGAAATTCAAAAGTTCCCAGGGCTTTTCCTGTGTACCTGACTAGTGCATCGGAGTTGAAAGTGCTGTCCAGAGCACTCTGGGATAGCTCCTGGAGGCCATAACCTCCATTTGTGTCCGCACTACCCCAAATTTGACCCAGCAAGGTCGATTTTAGCACTGCTCCCCTTGCCAGGGAGGAGTACAAAAAAGTTGATTTTAAGAGCCCTTTAGGTTGAAGGAACAGGGTTGCTTGTGTAGCAACCCCGATTTTCATTATAAAATTGACCTAACACAGCTAAATTCAACCCAACCCTGTAGTGAAGACCAGGGCTCAGTCTTTAAGGCAGCGTATTGTAGAGGGACCCAGGGCCCCTCACACCACCAGGTCCCAGCGCTGGGCCCTGTGTAAGTCAATCCCAGAGAAAAGGACTTGCAAGTCTACCTTCACTGCTACAGTGATCAATGGCTCAATGTCTAGCTGGCAGCCGGTATAAATCGGAGTGCCCCGTGGGCTGGTCCTAGGGCCGATTTTCTTCAACATCTTTATTAATGATCTGGATGATGGGATGGATTGTACCCTCAGCAAGTTCACAGATGACACTAAGCTGAGGGAGAGGTAGATATGCTGGAGGGTAGAGATAGGGTCCAGAGGGACCTAGACAAGTTGGAGGATTGGGCCAAAAGAACTCTGATGAGGTTCAACAAGGACAAGTGCAGAGTCCTGCACTGAGGACGGAAGAATTCCAGGGTAGGGACCGACTGGCTAAGCAGCAGTTCCGCAGAAAAGGACCTGGGGATTACAAAGGAGGAGCAGCTGGATATGAGTCAGCAGTATGTCCTTGTTGCCACGAAGGCTAATGGCATATTGGGCTGCATTAGTAGGAGCATTACCAGCAGATCTAGAGAAGTGATTATTCCCCTCTATTTGGCATTGGTGAGGCCTCAGCTGGAGTGTTGCATCCAATTTTGGGTCCCCCACTACAGAAAGGACGTGGACAAATTGGCTGGGATGATTTCATTGGTATTGGTCCTGCTTTGAGCAGACGGTTGGACTAGATGACTTCCTGAGGTGTCTTCCAACCCTAATCTTTATGAATGATCAACACCTCCCACAACACATCTTTCAGGATCCATGAGTCCCACATGTGCCAGTCACAACATATGGACTAAATGCCCCAACAACATGGTGAAACCAGACAATGACTACACTCTGGAGTGAACTCAGACAGAAAAAATGATAAGAAAAAAAAAATACCGTATCACCTGTAGGCAAACATGTCATAAAACAACCATTGCATAATCTCACCTATTTGAAAGACAAAGTCATAATTTTGTTTGACATGAAAAATCATGGACTGATTAGAGACAGTAGATTTGTGGCTTATTTAGGATTACCGTACTTTAGGTCCCCCAAAAGAGTGGGGAGCTGGAGGAGGGAAAAGGGATGGCAGAGCTGCAGGGGATCCCTGTGGCATAGGTACTCACTGGATGGGGAGTGCTCCCTATCATGGTGGCAAGGTGGCCAGCTGAAACCCAGGACTCAACGACAGTTGTCAATCAGCACCTCCCCGTGGGACTCCCTCACCAGGGCTGTGAGCCATGGGGCCTAGGCAGGACCGGCACCAGGGTTTCTCGTGCCCTAGGCGCATGGCCATTTCGCCGCCCCCCACGCTGATCCCACGGCACCAGTGAAGCTGCCGCAGTCATTCCTGCGGAGGGTCCGTTGGGGTCCGTGGCTCCGGTGGAGCATGCCTGCGGGCAGTCCACCAGAGCCGCGCGAGCAGCCGACCGTCCGCAGGAATGCCTGCGACAGGTCAACCGGAGCCACCTGCCGCCCCCCTGGCAAAATGCCACCCCCTGAATAATCCTGGCGCCCTAGGCGATTGCCTAGGCTGCCTAAATGGTAGCGCCGGCCCTGGGCCTAGGTGGGCAGGAGCCAGCAGCTGGGACTGCAGGGGAATGCACCAATCAGGAAGCAGACCAATGGGGACTCTGTCTGAACTGCAATGTTTGCTCTGCAAAAATCCTGGACAGTGCCTGTTACTTGAAAAATCCACCCAGATGGAACCTCAAACGTACGGTAACCCTAGCTTTTTACAACAATCTATACCACACTAACACTACCCCTCATGCCTTTCTCCCCTCCCTTCAAATACTATTTATGTCAACAATCCACTCCACCTTGTATGTGGCTGGCACACCGGGAGCCACTTTCCCAGACCTGAAGAAGAGCTCAGTGTAAGCGCCGAAGCTTGTTTCTCTCACTAACAGAAGTTGGTCCAATACCTGACCCACCTTCTCTCTCTAATATCCTGGAACCAACATGGCTACAACAACACTGCATACAAAAGATATTTCAGTTTTTCAATTCAAAATTTCTTTTTCCAAAATTTTTACTGTATTGGAATGCTTAAAATGTTGAAAAAACCAAACACATTTGACCTGAAGCAATTTTTAAAAAACTTTTTAGCTCAGATTAAACCCCCACCCCCACCAGTTTTTCACCCAACTCTGGGGTGATTGCTTTGTTATAAGCGAGACTTAAAGTTGTGCTAGAATTTCCATTTTAATAGAAGTAGAAAAAGCCATAAAAAGTCTGTTTTGAGTCAGATGATCAATTCCAAATGTTTATTGTAATTTTTCTGAATTGCTTGAACTTTCTATAGCAGTTTGTGGTGAAAAATGTTAATTATGACTAAGTGACATGTAACTAAAATTTTTCTTTTTATTTCAGCTCCCTTTTAAAAATGTACCAGTGAAGTCGGAGGTATGAAATTCAACATGTGCGATTCTTTGGTTAGAGTAGATTGGAAAAAAATGTTTGTTCAAAGGGGCACCATGTTTTGTATAAATAGCTGTCTAAGGTTTCAAGGCTTCCCATTTGGAATGCTGCCACTAATGCACTGTTACTGCTCTGGCAACACTGTTATTGATGACAATAAGGGACAATAGCAGCTCCACATTTATGGCAATGTAGCTGAAGACACAGGCTATAATGAGAGTATTTAAGTTATCTTGACATAGTGATTGTTTATGTATCAGACTTGCTGCCTCGACAGCAGGACTTCAGAAGATGCCACTGTTCTCCACCCTTTATCCTAGTGGAGCTCTGTTCCTTGAAGGGGCAGACCACAGATAATGATTTATAAATCTGTTCCTGCCTTCCATGTTGTTATTGAGCTCAGGCAGTAGTGACTCCTGCTTTTAGAGCCAGCAGCCTGGGGTTCAGTCCCTGCAGAAGTACCGGGACATTTGAACTGCTCTGAATCTCTGCAGTTTTGGGTGAGCAGCCATGGCTTGAGGCTGGTAATGTGCTCAGTGTGGCCTCTGCTAGGGGCTAGCTGATCAATAGCTTAAAGCCAGGTGAGCCTATTATAATCTTGAATGAAACAGACCAGAGGGTCTTACTGAGGAATTTCTACATCAAGCTCAGAACTTCTAAATGAGCTTCAGGATCCTTTGTAGCACATGTAGTGATGCCCCTAATGGGTCACCCACAGGGGAATGAAACCTGGACCTCTAGCTTTAAAAGCATGAGCTGCTCAGGTTGAGCTAAAAGAGGAACATTAAGGCAATAGCAGGAGCAGACTCCAGAATTTCAATATGTGGCATAGCTACTGCAAGAGTCCAAAGAGCCATGCTGGGTCAGTGTAGGTTACACCATGTGTACAACAGAGGTGATAGTCCAGGGCATGCTGGAATCACCATACTGTACAATGGTAGAGTATGGGGAGGGAATTACTGTGTTAAACATCAGCATTAACAGCTGTCATCATCAATGGGTAGCCCTGATTGGTGGCAGAGGGGAAGGGCAGTCCTTCTCCAGCACCATTAACTCTCCCTCAAACCCCAGATCTGGTGCCTTTTGCCCCAATCACTGCATTCTGCAGGCAGCAGATTGTTAAGTTTCATTAAATGCATAAAGAGAGTGAGGTGAATAACAGATGTTTCACTTTGCTGGCAGTTCTGGGGAAAATGTTAGTTTGACCTGAATAAAATTCTCTGGCATTTTTGGCAAATCAAAACTTCCATGTGTAGGTCAAAACACAATGTTTCAGTTTGGGTATTTTGATAAAAAGCAAAGGAAATTAAGGGTTACATTCACAAAGATAGGAGAAGACAGCCATGCCCTCTTATACTTAATAGGCCAGTAGTTAAGGTGCTCCCCTGGGACGTGGGAGACCCAGTCTTCCCCAGAGAGTACCCTAAGCACCAGGCTAGGGCAGATTTTGGGGTGGGTTTCTCCTGTTGAAGCTGTTCCAGTGTGTGTAAAATACACAAATATTCACTGAGCCAGAGAGTGTGAAAATGACTCTAGTCTGGTGGTTAATGACCTCAGCTGGGGGAACTTGACTTCCAGTCTCTGATCCCATTAGTTAATTTATACAAAGTGGAATAACTTCCCTAGGAGGGATTTAAAGACTCCATCCCAGAAAACACATGGGGAGGACCCTAACCACCAAGATATGAAAGGTGAGACCTAGGTTCCAGTCCCTGTTCTGCAGTGGTCATTTGAAGCCAAGTTTCCCATATCCCAGGTAAGTATCCTAAACACTGAAATATTGGGCATGAGAGGGCAGGGCAGCTCCATCTCCTGTAGTTTTGTGAACAGTACTTAAATCCCATTGTGAATCTAGGCCCCCCCCCCCCCCAAAAAGTTTATATATATTTTTTTGACACTTTCAAATTTAGTTTTGGTCTACCCCAGACTGCATTTTCAGTAAATAAGCTGCTCACCTGAACCATGTCACCCAGCTCTGCTCCTAGGAAAGGGTAGTGATCCACAGCAAGGACTCCAGCCAAATGTGGTATTGGGAGAAGGGGGCAGAATTAGGACTGTCACAAGGATAAAAGTCCTAGTAACGGCAATAGCACTTTGAGACCATGAACCTCTAAACAGTGAAAAATATAACATTTCAGGCATTTGTCATCCATAGGCAAGCTTGGAGGCAGACAGGGTGCTTCTCTGCTCTTTGCCTCTCTGATCCCTGTCAGCATGAAGGGAGGCACAGCTGCTGGTACAGCCATTCCTGGTGTATCCAATTTCCACCCAAGGCTATGGCTCATTCCAGGAGCTAACGATGACAGATTCAGTGGTGGAAGCTCCCTCCAGCTGACAGGTTGTCATCACTCCTAAATACAGCAAGCTGCTCTTGGCAGAGTTACTTTCAGTAACTTCTCACCACTGAAAGTGTTGGAAAGGCAGAGCGCCTCCAACATCCTTCCAGAGGGTTGTTAGAGCTAGGAACAGCTTCAGCAGCACAGGTTCTCCCTCTGGAATCTCCCCATCCCAGACCCTGAGGGGTTAGGGTTTTTAATACAGCACTGAAAAGCTCAACCACCACCACCAGATTTGTTAATTGGCAGCTAAGGCTGCTTGTGGACATCCCATCAAATCCTTCAAAGAACAGAAGGAAGTTTGGGGAAGCCTCTGCCATCCTGTGCCTACAACATGGATAAGATTTTCACTTCCATTTCCAACCCATACTGAAAAGCCACGCTCATCCCAGCTTCACCACAAAGCCTTGACAGGTGATCTCAACAACATTAAGGCAGAGAAACTTCCTAATGAATGATTGTGTGTTGACACATCTGTCACAGATTATGAGATTTGAGCAAGGTTCTGCATGGCAAAGCAAGTTGGATGAAATTAGGGTTCTTAGGTCAGTAGTGTCTAAGTTATTTCATTTCACTGTCCACTGAAGAGTAAGTTATGAGTCCCAGGAGGGTTTCCAGCAGCCACACCATAAAGCTATCATTGGTGTTGGCAGTCATTGTGAAGTCCAGTACTGAATGGGCTCCAGAAACTGTTCTCTCCTCAACCCTCAAGCTAGCCACAGCATCTCTGGGTTGAGAAGGTATCAGATAGGAAGCAAGCTGTGCAACCCAGTGAGCCAGCCCCATTCATCACTACCAGGCACAGCTCCAGGCACCAGCACACCAAGCATATGCTGGGGCTGTAAGCCAGGGGGTGGTGCTCTGCCGGTCACTGCAACTGCAGCAGACAGGTTGCCTTCAGTGGCATGCCTGTGGAGGGTCTGCTGGTCCTATGGCTTTGGCAAACCTCCCACAGTCATGCTGCTGAATCCGTGGGACTGGGGACCTCCTGCAGGCAAGCTGCTGAAGGCAGCCTGCCTGCTGTTCTTAGGGCAGCAAAATACTTAGAGCCACCCCTGATGGCTCTGCCCAGCAATTGACACCTTTGAATGTCAAGTTATTCATTTGTATTACTGTAGCACTTGAGTGTACTCACTCAGGACCAGGGTGTAGGTACTGTACAAACAGAATAAGACATATTGGAAGCTTTCTGGAGTAGGGTCTAAGTATGGGTTGACAGACCCCTCTGGACATTTGCAGCAGCTGCTCTGGCAGGACTGACTCCCTGAGTCTCTGTAGGAGGGAGCAGAATCTCACTATAAGGCCTTGTCTGCAGAGCTTAATTGGCCAGAATAGCTCTTGCAGATTGCCATGTGTTGATTTTTTTCCAAACTAAAAGTAAGTGTCCGCAGAGACAATTATTCCAGTATATCTTGAGCACTTTAAATTCACATACACCTTATTCTGGAAAGGCTTCCTGCTGCGGTCAAGCCTCTAGTATAGAATATCAGGGTTATAAGGATCCTCGGAGGTCATCTAGTCCAACACCCTGCTCAAAGCAGGTCCAAACCCCAACTAAATCAATTTTTAGTAGTAATTTTTTCAAATGCATTTTAGTACTTCTCAGCCATATAGCAATGCGTGCTAGTTTAATTCTTCCTATTTATGGAGAATGGCAGCATGAGGGGTTAAATAGCAGTCTAACCTCATCTTAAGCAACTCAGTGGGAGAGCAGAAGTCTTAACTGCAAATCCCCTGCTCTAAGCACTAGATCACATTAGGAACTAGGCAACACCCGTCTCCTTTCGATGGTGACTAAGCAATTCGGCCTGATCCCCTCCTCCCCCAAGAATGCTTGGAAAGACAGCTGGTAGACATCAAGTGGGACTCAAGTTTCCCCTTCCCTCTGCTGACTCACCCCTTCCAGGTCCTATGCTCTATTTAGAACCGTTGTCAAACTGTGGTAGTTGAAGATACTGCCTCACTATTTAGGTTGCTTGAATGGCAAGGGGCTGGCCTATCCCCAGCACCCCACTATCAAAGCTATTTCCCCCTGGATAGTGATGCACAAGTGGCCTCTCAAGAGCTGCACTGCTTTAGTTAGCATACCAGCAACAGATACCTGCAAAGAGATGGAAGGTGTACATGGCACCTCTGCAGCCTCTTCTGGTTCAGGAGAGAAGGAGCCCTATGACTTAGAGGGCCTCCTGTACTTTACAACCAGAGTACCTGGGAGCCTGTGTATTATATATGGTTGTAGATGCAGTGTGCTAGGATGCTGCCTGCCTCAACTAAAGAGGCATTTCAGTAACTGATCCTCACAAAGCAGCAATAGTTACAAACTTTATTATACATTCAACCTTCACAAGCATTAAAAGCATTACATTTTAATAAGAGTTCATTTACATCCAGTGGACTTTGTCACAGCTTTGATCGTCTCACACCTATCTTGCTTGGAGAGCTCGTGCAGAAGCACTAACTTCATTGCAGCATGGACCTCTCTGCAGGTAATGAGGCTTCTCTTGTTGTAGAGAGACAACCTGGCAGCTTCTAATGCAACTTTCCCAAACAACTGTGGTTTATCCAGAGAATTTATGACATCAGCAACCCAGCAGGAGACCCCTGAGACTTGATGAGTCTGCCAGAGAAAGAGCATTAATGTCAAGTCACTTGCTTAGAAGTGCACTAACTTAGTGGCAAGTTCAGCAACACCACTAGTCCTAAAAAAGCCTATCTAATTGTTAGATCAGGAACCAGAGACTCTGTTAATGCACAGAAGCCAGGAGTTCAAAGAGCTTTCATATAGGCAAATGAAGGTTGCTTACCATTGGCTTATACCCTTCCAGAGTACAAAACCAAGACTTACGCTCATGAAAGCCTACACCACACACTGCCATTCTCCCACCTCCTGTCACTGCCCTCAAGATCATCATAGCACTATAACTCTCCAAGACACACATCAGCATTGTCAGGGAAACAAGCTCCAAGAACCTTCATAGCTTCTAGCAGCCATGGGGGACCACTGCAGTCAGTCTGACCTCCCACATGACACAGCCCATAAGCAGGGATCTTGGGGCATTGTAGTTGCAAGTCTCACAGCCTACCATGCTGAGCACACAGAAAGTGGAACATTTTCTAAACTATGGGTAAGGGTTTGTTGCATTTCCCATGCCTGTTCCACATGGGCAGAATTAGGGTTGCATGGGAGGAGTTAAACTAGGAAACAGATAGTTAAGGTGTGAGGTTTTATTTCCTTGGTCTGGAAGGGTAAGAGGCAAAGTTCAGCAATCTCTAGTCACCTTTAACAAATCAGCTCTTGAAGGAGCCAAAAAGCATGTCACAGACTAGTCAAGTAGCTCAAGTGACTCACAAAAACTGGTCTTCTCAACTTGGAGTCAGTCAAACCTCTCAACTTCTCTCACTTCCCTCCCCAAAACAGGGGATGCCATTATATTAGTCTGGCTAACTGCTGTGCAAGCAATGAAGTGTCTAACCCCTGTTTGTTAGAAGAGTGCAGCTGTGGATATCTCCTACATTGTGGGGAAACTACACATTGTAGTAACACAAAGGTTAAGTTACTGCTCCAGAAGCCTGGGAGTATTTAACCAAATACCAGCCCAAGTTGCTAAACAAAATGGGGAGGAGCAGAGTTTAGAGGTGCAAGTACCAACCTGGTCTTAGCGTGTTCTATCAGGACAGCAGGCTGCAACAAGACTGTACAGGACTCACTATAAATAACTATAGGTACTTTATACTGAACAGGAGTCCTTAAAAGGGCTGGTCCCAGGTATTTTACCATCTAGAGCAGGAGGCATTTTCAGAGCCTCCCTGCCCTCTGAGCAGCCAAGAGGCCAAGCAATAACTGTCCTCTCCACTCCCAGGTGGAGATTGGGTGCCTCCAGAAGTAGGTAGGCAGGCAGGCAGGCATTGCTTAGCAACATCAAATCCACAGACATAAGGGTGCAGAGTCAAGTGTGTCATAGGCAAGATAATTAACACAGTCAGGCAAACATGAAAGTCATGCCTACATTTCTCCAGTTAGCTGCTACTTAGCCTTTAAAAGGCTCTCCTTCTAAGCAACCATAGTCAGGGGGATAAATGTATACTATCAGTACCCCAGACAGGAGCCAGAACAGATTTTTTAAGTCAGAAGAAGTCCTAGCCCTAAAACTTTGCTTACACCACAGCAATTTAAGACTTTCACCATAAGCATAATTTGAAGTCCTAGTGCAGGTAAGGCTCCTGCAGCTTGTTAAAGGAGAGAGAAAAATGTTAGCTAAACCTGCTCTAAACAAGTCTCATCCACACAGCATTAAGAGTGGCTTATGTAGACCAGTAATACTCCTCAGGAAGTGTGGGGCAGGCAGAGCTCTCCCTCCCCCTTGAGGGCTCAAAGATAACGTTCATATTTAAGCTCTTATTGCAGCACTTGTAGAACCAAGACTTACTTGCTTTAGGATTTTATATATGTAGGTAGAGTAGCCCTCTTTTCTCTTGCTACTGTAGAGCCTGAGACACAGAGGATCTCCCCTGGCACAGTCTAGCTTCTGCCTTAGAAAGGGAACTGAAGAAAGCTGCATCTCTGCTGTTAAGGTAGATAACACAAAAAAGGAAGAATGGCATTTACTAGCTTGTTGCATACAGACTAGCTCAAAACATCTCTATCCTCCTCAGTGTGCAGATTGTACCTCTGAGAGAAGAGAGTACTCTCTAGAAGTAAGACTAGCTTAAGCCACATATTTTAGCTCCTGAGTTAGTATTTTTAGATATTTCAATGTCTAGTTAATAGTTTTTTTAGAATTCATCCCATAGATTAAGGTATTTAGCAAGATAACAAATGCTAGTCACATTACTGAATACATTCTGGGAAGACACTCAGATACTACATATAAGAACTATTAAATAATCATAAAATAATTGTAAATAGCACATTGTGCACAACTATCACTCCATACCTGAAAGGGCCACAGCCACCATAAAGTAGAACTAGTATAACCACCTCTGCAATTGCACTGCTTATAACAAAACTGCAGAGAACAAATACTACAGACACCAATGAGAGAGGTTAGCTTGTTCTATTGATTCATTGACTTCACCTG
Source organism: Chelonoidis abingdonii (assembly GCF_003597395.2). NCBI lineage: Eukaryota > Metazoa > Chordata > Testudines > Testudinidae > Chelonoidis > Chelonoidis abingdonii. Next base: position 14,290,917 of record NC_133789.1, read on the forward strand.
CAGATTACATTCCATCCTAAAGACCCTGATTTCAATTAAAGAGACAGTAGCTCCAATATCAGATTTATACACATTTAATTTTTCACGAGTAGTCACACTGAAGTCAATGGGACTACTTGTGAATAATCTTAAGTAGGTAAATAAGTCTTTGCAGGCTTGTGAGAGTTTCCAAGCATAGAAAACCATGTCCCCCCAAAATGCTGGGGATGGGGTCCTCCAAAGCTGTGGGATCCAGCCCCCAACCCAATGTGGGGCTGTAGTGATAGAGTGCCCCCTGCGCTGTGGGATCTAACAGCCCATTGTGGGGCCTTGGGGATGGGGTCCCATGGGGATGTGGGATCCAGCCCCCAGTGCAGGATTCTGGGGATGGGGTCTCCTGGGCCTGTGGGATCCATCACGCCAATGTGTGACCCGGGAGTGGGGTTCCCCCAAGGCTGTGGGATTCAGCTTCCCAATGCAGGATGCTAGGGATGGGGTCTCCTGGGGCTGTGGGATCCAGCATCTCAATATGGGGCACTGGTGTTGGGGTCCCCCAGGGCTGTGGGATCCAGCACCCTATGTGAGCCCTGGGGATGGGATCACTGGGGGGCTGCAGGAACCAGCACCCCAATGTGAGCCCTGGCATTGGGGTCACCCAGGGCTGTGGGATCCATGCCCCCCATGGGCCCTGGGGATGGGGTCATCTGGGGGCCGCAGGAACCAGCTTGCTGGGGATGGGGTCCCCAGGATCGAGTCCCCCGTGTGGGGCCCAGGGGATGGGGTTCCCTCGGGGCTGTGGGATCCAGCCCCGCAGCGTGGGCCCTGGGGACGAGGTCCCCCGAGGATCCCGTGTGCGGCGCCGTCCAGCGGCCCAGGCCCATGCGCGCAGGAGCCGCGGCCGGCAGGAGGCGCTGCCGGCGCTCGGTGGAGAAGGCGGGCGGGGCCGCGCGCCCGGTTACCCGCCGCAGGCCCGCCCGCTCCTGGCGGGCTCCGCGCGGCCCAGGTGAGGCGGGCGGGCGCTCGGCGGGGCTGTAGGCGACGCTCGGGAGCCGCGCGGGCCGCAGAGACCCGGCGCCATGGCGGAGCGTGGAGAGCCTGGAGTTCGGCAGGCGGACTTCGTGCTTGCTGGACTTCGTCTCCATGCCGAGTTCATGGCCAACCTGCGGCTGCGGTGAGTGGGGCGGGCCCCCCGGGCGCTGTGGGGGGCGGCCGGGCCCCCGGGGGGAGCTGGTGGGACGGGACGGGCCGGCCCGTGGGTCTCCCGCCTTCAGCCGCCGCCCGCGCTGCGTCGTCCCGAGGAGGGGAGCGGAGCCGGGCGGTTACCAGGCGGGTGAGGTCAGCGCACGGGGTTCGGGGCTGCTCCGAAAGGCCGCCGGCAGCAGCGCCTCTGGGCCCCGCTCCCGCGGTCCCGCCTCCCACGCGCCGTTCCGTGCTGCCCCGCGTGGACCCCCGCCGTGACTGGCCCAGGGGCGGCGGTTTGCAGGTTCCAGGTGTGACAGCAGCGCCCCGCCTCGCTTGTCCCTTCACTGCAGTGCGCCGAGTTACATCGGTCGGGTAAAGTCCCACCTCGTTCCCGTCTGTTTTATTAGCCCGCTGCTGGCAAACGAGCAGCACCCGGTTCTGGGGATCACAGTGTAAAAATAAGACTGTCTGGGCAAGTGCACGGTCTGGAGTGTGTAGACAGTATGTCATTGTGCTTGACTGTCTTGGCAAATGCATTGAATCTCAGTTTAGTTTACCTCTGGGTTTGTGAATTGAACTGCACATTGGTTTTCCTTAGCATTTACAAATGCAGCCTACTTTTTAATAATCCTGTATGGTAGGTAGAGATGACCCCATTCTGCAGATGGCAGGAACTGAGGTGGAGAGCATTTATGACTTGCTCATAGTCACTGCAAGCCAGTGTCAGAGCCATGATTAAAACAAGGATGTTCCTGACTCAGGAGCTAGTACTCCCAACTGTTACACCCCACTGCCTTTCTGTGGGTAAATAGTATCAAACTAAAGTCCTCTGCTTGCTGTTATTAAACTCACATTTGTTGCAGCTCACAAGTTTCCTCAAGCAGCAGCAGAATGAATTGACAGGACCTTTGATGTTAATACAGCTGTTAAGAATCCTGCTGGCAGCAGTGAACCTGATCAATGTCAGATTTCCCAAGCAATAACAGAATTAAACTGAGTAACTACAGATGCATTGAGTTTGTTTATTGGACTAGAGGAGGACGCAAAATGAGATTGTGGGAGGAGCAGAATATCAAAGACCCTTTAGGACTGTCAGGAAGAGAATATGTGGAAGTTAGAGAGAGTCCTTTTGGCAGCCAGAGGGCTAGTGGGAGACATTTTGAATATGTCATACTTAACCAGAAGGTGATATGAAAGAGAGCCCCTGAATGGAGTCCAGAGACCGCATCATGGTAGGAATGCACCTTACCTCTTCTCATCAATTTGAGGGAGATTTGCTTCTGACCTGGTTGTCGTCTCTGGAGCTTGCAGGTTAGACTCATGGGACCACTTTAGCCCTCCCTTCTGGACCCTGGGACATGGTAGTGCTCCATATGCACCTACAATCCACCTGCTCTGTCAGCTAACATAGTAAGTGCTGGAGCACAAGTGGTAGCCGTCTGTGATGTCATGCTGAAGGTTCAGAGTTCCAACCTTGTGAACACTGGTTACAATTATACATATTTATTTTTTACTTAAAAAAAAATCCTAGAATTTGCATACACAAACAATGTTAAAAGAACTTTATTTAATTGCAAAATCCAGCACTCAAAGGTTAGGAAATGTCAGATTTGAGTTTGCCCTTGCAACCATATGTGTCATAGTCTTTAACACATGATCTCTGAGAAAGAGAAACATTATAAAACACATTGAGGTTAAGTAATTTTAGTTAAGCTATTATCTCTGCTAAGTTTCTCACAGTTCTTGAGATCCAATCTCTGTTCTTTAGCTAAAATACAGACTGGAGAAAAAAATTAATTTGTAACTTTTATTAGAAAAGAATAGAATTTAAAGCAAATAAGAGGCTAAAGACAGCAAAATAAAGGTGGGTTGATAATAGTGTTTCAAAGCGCTTCCTAAAAGAGGTAAAGGAGAGGTGAAGTGGTTTGCTGAAGGTCACTCAGAAAGTCAGTAGCAGAGTTGGGAATAGAAGTCCAGATATCCTGAGACCCAGTCCAGTGCTCTGTCTACTAGGCCATTTTACTGTTTGGTTCAATACCAGTAGTTTTAGTAACTCTTAGTGAAACAGATAACAGTTGTATATCCTTCTGTATCAGAACCTCATTATTCCCTTCCCCTTAGTTGTAAGTTAGTAGATCGCTTTGTATGTTACGCTGTCTGTCTGCAAATACAAATAGAGTGGATCAGGCCCATTGGTCATTTGGGCCTTTCAATATTTTGGTGGGCTTCACCTTAAACATTTTCACTTTCAGTTGGTATGTTAAGCAAATATAATGTGCTACTTTATTTAATATAGAACAAATACCCTAACTTTGTTAATGAGTATATATATTTCTCACTGATTGCATTTCTATTTAAAATAGACAATATCCAAAGTGTCTGCAGTAGTGTTTATGCTCACTTGGCAATGACAATTCCTCAGATTGTAGGAGTCTGTTATACAGTACTATAGATAACTTTTAATTATCTACATAGGAGTTGATTAATTTTTAAGAAATTCTTATCTCTATTTACCCATTAATAAAATTATGTTATAATACGGTATCAAATAATACCAGTGATGGAATGCTAGATGGGGAGGGATCTGAGTTTCTACAGAGAATTCTTTTCCAGGTATCTGGCTGCTGGGTCTTGCCCACATGCTCATGGTCTTACTGATCTTCATGTTTGGGGTTGGGAAGGAATTTTCCTCTGGGTAAGATTGGCAGGGGCTATGGGCATGTCTTCACTACAAAGTTAGGTCGACTTAATTTGACATCCAGCTGCTGCAGTATTTAAGTTGGTCGTGCATGTTCACACTGGACTCACGTCAATGGAATGCATCTTTACTAGCAACACTGCATTATGTATAGAGCAGGGCACCTTGGATAGCTATCCCATAGTGCAACTAGCCTCAGGGGGTTTTGGGAAGGGCTTGCAATGCCTCATGGGTCCAAAACATTGTGTTGTGTGTGTGTGTGTGGGGTGGGGGGAGCGGTGTGGGAACATGGCTTTGAACTCCCATGATGCAGTTCCCTCCCTCCCCTGATATCAGTGGCAAACAACCCATACTTTTTCATGCCTTTTTTTGAAAGCCTGGCTTAGCTGTGTGTATGCCAGTGCCCGAGAACCCTGGACCCCCACTCAGCTATGCACTCTTGTTGTGAGCATTACAAACACCTCACGCCTTATCCTATCATATTTCCAGAGCCGAGACAGGAACCACTATGCGGAACTTCGCGATGTCATGCAAGCAGTCCTGCTGCAGGCCATAGAATGAAACAATTCCTGGTTGTTGCTGGTAGTTGTGCAGCAGCTGAACACAGTGGAATGCCATTTCTGGTCCTGGGAAACAAGCACTGACTGGTGGGATTGCATCGTTATGCAGCTATGGGATGATGAGTAGTGGCTGCAGAACTTTCAAATGCAGAAAGCCACTTTCCAGGAACTTTGTCACGCAGAGCTTTCCCCAGGCCTGACACACAGCAACAGTAAAATGAGACCTACTCTGACAGTGGAGATGCAAGCTTACATAGAACAATCGCCCCTCGCAATGCCAGACTGCTATCAGTCAGTGGGGAATCAATTCGGAGTTGATAAATCCATCATGGGAGCTGTTGTGATCGAAGTGTGCAGGGCCATTAATTGACTTCTTCTAAGAAAGGTAGTGACTCTGGGCAAAGTGCAGAACATAGTGGATGGTTTTGCTCCGATGGGGTTCCCTAACTGTGGTAGAGCAATAGATATCACACATGTTCCTATCTTGGCACCAGACCACCTTACCAAAGAGTACTATACCGAAACAAATACTTTCCAATTGTGTTGCAAGCACTAGTGGGTCACAGGGAGCGTTTCACTGACATCGGTGTGGGATGGTCAGGAAAGGTGCATGATGTGCACATCTTTAGAAACACAAGTCTGTTTAGAAAGCTACAATCAGGGACTTTCTTTCTAGATCACAAAATAACCACTGATGATGTTGAAATGCCTATAGTGATCCTGGGAGACCCAGCCTACCCCTTGCTCCCGTGGATCATGAAGCCATACACTGGCCACCCGGACAGCAGTAAGATATTCTGCACTTGCTCAGCCTGGTGGTGGAATGTGCCTTTGGACATTTACTAGGTCTAACATACTAAGCAGTTTGCTTACTTGGTTAGACCTCAGTGAAAGGTATATCCCCATTGTTCTCTCTGCCTGCTGTGTGCTACATAATATCTGTGAGTCAGAGGGAGAGAAGTTTCCGTAAGGGTCGGGGCATGAAGGTGGATAGGTTGGCAGCTAATTTTGAGCAGCCAGATACCAGGGCAATAAAATGAGCCCAGCGAGGAGCTCTGCGTCTCCGGGAGGCTTTGAAAACCTGGTTCAGTAATGAGCCACAGTAATGTGACCATTTGTTTGCATTGTGCTTTCCCATACCATCCCCTCTGTTGCATCAGTTTCCCTATACCTCCCGCTCCCACTTCAAGCTTGGAATAAATAGAGTATTTCATTCTTGAAACATTGACTTTTATTGCACAAACATGAAGAAACTGAAAGAACAAGAAAATAATTTAACCTGGAGCAAATGATATGATAAAACTGGGAGTGGAGAAACCAAGTCAGCTTTCCTGAGAAAGCACAGAAGATTTGCCCATCAGAGGTCTTCAGATGGCTTTGTTCTTAGTACTCTCCCCTGGTGTTGAGTGGAAGGGATACTGCATCTTCCCCCCCACTTCCCAGAATGTTTGGGAGAAGGGGATTGGGAATAGGATGCTGTTTGCAGGCCATTCTGCAGGGCCTGCAGAGGGAGTCTAGCAAGCTGTTTTTCTTGAAGTTCAGCCAGATACCTCAACATGTCTGTCTAGTCCTTCGTAATCTGCAGCATCTCATCCTGTGTGGTACGCTTGTACTCTTGGGATGCTCTCCTGCTCTATGTCCAGTTTTTCAGACAATCAAATCCTCCAGGTTCTGAGCTCTGTATCAGCTCTCCCAGAGGCGTTCATTATCTTGCTGAACATGTCATCGTGCAGTCTTTTCTTCAATCTTCTAATCTGCGGCAGCCTGTCCACCAATGTGGAGGAAGTGCTGAAGGCCAAGCTTTCCACTGTAGGGCATGCAAAGCCCAAGGCAGCCATTGTCAGTGCATACCCAGGGTCTAGTACAAGGTTGCTATTTAAAAATCCCTCCCCATATTATACTCAAGTGCAAGCCAGAACATAATCTGAATCCCTAGCTATTCAATGAACCGGTTTGCTGTTCCAGCTATGGTGAGTATGGCCCAGAGGCAAGAGTGACAGGCCTTGTGCTGCAACCAGTGTTCCTTCTAATTTTTCCCACCCATGTGTGGAATTAATTTTGTTTTGTGCACCAGTGTGGAGGTGATGTGTGACACGTCAACTTCATATCAGTGCACATAACAAAATTCATGTGGTGAGACCAAGGGGTTTGGAGTGTGGGAGGGGGCTCAGGGCTGGGGCAGAGGGTTGGGGTGGGGGGAGGGATTTGGTTGGAGGGGAGGGCTCTGAGATGGGGCCAGGGATGAGGAGTTTAGGGTGCAAGAGTGCTCCGGGACTACGGTGGGGAGAGAGGACTCCCTCCAGCTCTCTCTCTCCACAGCAGCACCTTGGCTGGAGGGAGAGGTGCCTCTCCCTGCTGCAGCAGCTCCAGGGCTGGGGCCGCAGGATAGGCACCCCTTCCCTGGCCCCAGCAGAGCTGGGTCAGGGAAGGGCGCCATGTCTGGGTCTGGGCCTTTGGCTGCCTGCGGGCCAGATCTGGGCTTGCAGCTACCCCAGTTGCGACTAGATCCAGGCTTCAGCATAGTTAGGGCCGGGGAGCTGCCCCACCTGTGGCTAGGTTGGGGCGTCCCTCCCCTGGCTGCAGCAGGTCCACGGGCGGGTTCCCTGAGCGCCTGCATGCCCCTAAATAGGCTGCTGTGCCGCTTACAGGGAACTTAGGATGCAACTTGTGGAAAACCAGTGTCGGAAGTGCAGGTGGACAATATCTCTTCTCCTCGGTAGCACGGATGTTGCTTTGAGACCAGGGACCAGTGTTAAGCCTCCCAAATTGCGGTCTTTGTCCGAGGTGGCTCCAGGAGGAGGGGTCTTTGTGGCCTTGAGAGAACACAGGAAGCCCACCCCTCCCTTGCCTTATCGCTGCTGGCAGTAGTTGCCCTGGACTCGCAGATTCTGAGGTCAGTGCCGTCACTTGTCACCCAAACCACTGGCATGTTAGGGAAACCATGGTTGAGGGATCCGGAAATCACTATAGGCAGTGGATCACATGCTCTGTTTGTGTTACGAGTACTTGCAATGAACACTTCTGCCTAGAAGCATAAGTATTTTGAACTAAAGCATAAAGCATATAACGCAAAAAGATAAGCATTAACTTCATCACACTTAACGAAAGCACAGAGAGAGGATGGATGCATGTGGAGGCAGAACTAATATATTGCACAGGCAGCCTTAAATCTGGCATTTCCTAATTTTTGAGTGCTTGACTTTGCAGTCGACATGTTTTATGTAGTTTTTTGTATTTAATACTAACGCAGACTCCTAATATAGACTGAAGAGCACCCATTTATCTATTACATTGAAAGTGCTTAATTTTCTCAATGTACAAAACAAGTAAAATATTCATTATAAATATTACAGATAAGAATCTCAGACTGACAAGTATTTTGTGGTCTGTATTTAATATGGCCACAGTAAAAACAATAATTTAGGTAATACTGAACATAGAGAAAATATATATTAAATATTTAGTTTGTATATTTTATACATTAAACACAGTTTTTCCTTTGGTCCTGTAAATATCCTTTATCATAAACTAAGGAGTGATAGCTTCTTCTCTGGCTCTTATCCTTTGTGTGATTCCTCCAGCAGTGAGATCAGCAGCCATATAGCTAAGTTTATGGTGTGATCAACTCGGAGCTCTCAAGATGATCCAGTGGCAAGTTTTTGCAGTTGCAGGATCCTTCAGCTGCTGTGTGTAGCTCCTTGTAGTCTTTGCAGAAGGAAGGGTATTTAGATGACAGTAGAGTTGTCTTTGTGCTTGTGGCATATGCTTATCTCAAACTGAGAATAGTTTTTTCCATTCCATCTGGTTACACTCTCACTAACTTGAAATGGTTTGTTCAAGCGTATATTTGGACTGGTTCCACTCTGTGCCGTAATTCTGGCTTCTGCTGGGACTATTTCTGTTCAGGGTCACTGGTTAGCGCAGGCAGGTTGTGCTCGATTTAGTTCCCAAGAAAGCCAGATGTGGGTGGAATGGAAGTCATATCAGCTTCAGTGCATACAAGGACATTTCCCAAAGGATGTCTTCAGTGGGAGAAAGACAAATGCACTGCACTGTTCAGCTTTTTAATATGTGAATAGCTGTATGTGTAAAACTGGTACAATAACTCCTCACTTAACGTTGTAGTTATGTTCTTTAATGCGACTTTAAGTGAAACGATGTTAAGCGAATCCAATTTCCCCATAAGAATTAATGTAAATGTGGGTGGGTGGGGGGGGAGTTAGGTTCCAGGGCAGCTTCCCCTACTCAGCAAGCACCAGAGGTGGGGGATTCAACCTTCAGCCTGCCCACTCCACGCCTTCCCCCAAGCCCTTGCCCTTGACCTACCTCTTCTCCTCCCCCTTTTCTTCACTCCCTGGCTCCGCTCCTCTCCCCTCCCTCCCCTGCCTTCCAAATGTGGCAAGCCAGCTGATTGCAGAGTAGGGGAGGGAGGGAGAAGGCATGCTGAGTCCTCCTTCCTCTCCCCTCCCTTCTGCCAGGACAATCAGCTGGCTTGCCATGTTTGGGAGGCAGGGGAGGGAGGGGGAGCCTGCGTGGTGAGTCCTCACTCCTCCTCCCTCCCTCCTGCTTCCAAAACGCTGCAAGCCAGCTGAGTGTCGCGGCAGGAGGCGAGGGGAGGGGGAAGGCTCTGATCCGCAGAGTCTGCCGGCGGGCAGGAGGGGGCCGTAGGGAGACTGCCAGCTATGGAGAAAGCAGGCAGCCAAACAATGTAAGAGTGGAGCATTGCACAACTTTAAATGAGTATGCTCCTTAATTGATCAGCAATGAAACAACGTTAAACGGGACGACTTCAAGTGAGGAGTTACTGTACTAGTTTAGACTCCATGTTGTTTCACTTCTTGGTTATTCAGTTATGAGCCAATCAGAATTCCAGTGTATGATATTTTTGTGATGTGGACATTACGTATTGAAACAGTAATTTCACTTAGTCCGTCAAGCAGCTACTGGATGTTCACTTCTAGTTACTTCTAACTTAGGCTGTGTTTGAACCCCTTAATACTGAATTTACTGTTTTTATGTACTACTTAAAATCCACCAGTCATTCATTTCTCCAGCATTTTAGATTAATACTTATTCCAGAGAGTTCGCACGTGCAGTTCAGTCTCTTGATTAGGTATATTTGCATGTTTCTTTTAAAAATTTTTGGTGGATTTTTGCACTTTAAACAGTTGCAAAGAAACGAATCGCAGCCACCTTAATTCAAATGAATTTCACTTTAGCAGAGATTGTCTCATTACTTTGTTAGTAAATTCTTTGGTAGACATTTTGGGCTTAAGTATTCTCAGGCTGCATAGAGATTGGTATGCCAACTAATGCTCTTTCAGAGGGGCTTGCAATAAATTGAATTCAAAGAATTTTTAAAACAGTGAGTCTTTTTTAAAAAAGTCAAACTTTTGCAAAAGCCATATAAAAATGGCAAAAGCAAATTGGTTCTAGACTTCCTTTTTAAAGGGCAGGTTTTGGTGGTTTGGTGAAAAATTGGTTGATGCAGAGAATAATGCCATTTTTGAAATTCTTTGTAGTATCTCTCCTTTTTCTGGACTCCTTTTGCAATAAATCTGAAATAGTGTGTGTATTTCATTCATTGCTTTGTACAATAGAACCTCAGAGTTATGAACATCTCATGAATGGAGGTTGTTCGTAATGCTGAAGAAAACATTATGGTTGTTCTTTCAAAAGTTTACAGCTGTACATTGACTTAATACAGATTTGAAACTTACTATGCAGAAGAAAAATGCTGCTTTTACCATATTAATTTAAATGAAACAAGTACAGAAAGTTTCCTTACTTTGTCAAATCTTTTTTTCTTTATCTTTTTTAGTAGTTTGTTTAACACTGTACTGTATTTATTTTTTTGGCTTTGCTGCAGCCTGATTGCATACTTCGGTTTCCAAATGAGGTGTGTGGTTGACTGGTCAGGTCATAAGTCTGGTGTTCGTAACTCTGAGGTTCTACTGTATGTGACAATTGCTGCAATGTCATTTATACATAGTTAGCATTTGTCTAGTTAACGATTCATTTATATAAGTAATACCTAGCTCTTATATAGTGCGTATCCTCAGATCTTAAAGTGTTTCACAAAGAAGGTAAGCATCTCTGTCCACATAGAATCATAGACTTTAGGGTCAGAAGGGACCATTATGATCATCTGCTCTGACCTCCTGCACAGAATCTCACCTACCCACTCCTGTATCAGACCTGTGTCTGAGCCATTGAAGTCCTCAAGTCATGGTTTAAAGACTTCAAGGTGCAGAGAACCTTCCAACAAGTCACCCGTGCCCCACGCTGCAGAGGAAGGCGAAAACCCCCCAGGGCTTCTGCCAATCTGCCTTGGAGGAAAATTCCTTCCTGACCCCAAATATGGCGATCAGCTAAATCCTGAGCATGTGGGCAAGACTCACCAGCTAGACACCCAGGAAAGAATTCTCTATAGTAACTCAGATCCCACCCCATCTAACATTCCATCACAAGCCATTGGGCATATTTATCGTTAGTAGTCAAAGACAAATTAATTGCCAAAATTAGACTCTCCCATTATACCATCCCCTCCACAAATTTATCAAGCTTAGTCTTGAAGCCAGATATGTCTTTTGCCCCCACTGCTCCCCTTGGAAGGCTGTTCCGGAACTTCTCTCCTCTAATGGTTAGAAACCTTCATCTAATTTCAAGTCTAAACTTCCTGATAGCCAGTTTGTATCCATTTGTTCTTGTGTCCACATTGGTACTGAACTTAAATAGTTCCTCTCCCTCCCTAGTATTTATTCCTCTGATATATTTATAGAGAGTGATCAGATCTCCCCTCAGCCTTCTTTTGGTTAGGCTAAACAAGCCAAGTTCTTTTGAGTCTCCTTTCATATGACAGGTTTTCCATTCCTTGGATCATCCTAGTAGCCCTTCTCTGCACCTGTTTCAGTTTGAATTCATCCTTCTTAAACATGGGAGACCAGAACTGCACACAGTATTCCAGATGAGGTCTCACCAGTGCCTTGTATAACGACACTAACAGCTCCTTATCTCTACTGGAAATCTTTACTCCTGGGGGAATTCTGCGCTACTGCGCAATGCAGAATTTTGTAGAAATCAATGTTTTATGTGCAAAATTTCCTTTCCTGCACAGAAATGGACTGCAGTGTTGCTGGCTGCTACTAGGGGCCGCTGGACCCAGCAGAGCCCAGCTCGCATACAGAAGACACTGCCAGGGGGACGGGCAGAGTTCCTGGCAGTTGCAGTTCCCTGCATGCCCTGAGAGAAAGATACAGCAGCATGCAAGAAACTCCACACAATCCTGGGACCCAGCAACAGGCTGTTTCTCCCTTTGGATCCCTGGGCTTGGAGGGGTAGAGGGGCGACTGTCTAAGCAGGGGGGCATGGCTGGGGAGGGGACGTTCGTATCTGGGCTAGGGAGGGCCTCGCAGCTGGGCTCTGAGGGGTAGTGGGTTCGGATGTATTGGCTTGGAGGGGCCGTGACTGGCAGGGATTATGAGTGTCTGGCCCCCCCCACCCCCAGCTGGGCCCTGGGAGGGGGCAGAGAAACAGGAAACTGGGTTGTCATAGGGGTTTCTTTAACTCTACTCCTGGGCGAATTTGTGTGTCTCTATATTGTTACAGACATACTTGCTGACAGGCATTTTGAAATAAATTACCAAAATAATTGAAACTGACATGATTGCATAATGTTATTTTGATATAAAATCTGCAGAATTTTAAAGTGTATGCAGAATTTTTATTATTTTGGCGCAGAATTCCCCCATGAGTAACATCTTGAAGAAGGAGAAACTGAGATACAAGGAGGTAAAGTGACTTCCCCAAAGTCCCCCCAGCAGGCCAGTGGCCGAGCTGGGAATCGAAGCCACATCTCCTGAGTCCCAGTCCAGAGCTCTCTCCACTAGGCAACACTGTCAGACTAGATGGGAAAAAATGCATCAAGTGGGTATCCTGCTGTATTTTGCAATGACAATATAACATTTATCTGGTCAGTCCACCAAGGAGCAGCCTCAGCAGCCAGTTTCTTCCTCTAATTCTCAGGCAGGTGCAACTAGGCTACCCACCTAGGTATGCCAGCTCTGTATAAAAAGACTAGGAAGTTAACAGCAAAAACTTCATTTAGTGACAGCAGATGTTGCATCCGGAGACAACCCACCAGTCCAAAAACTTGAAAGCATGTAAATAAGAGAAAACTGTACTGTATTCCTTGCTGCTTTCATGTTACATGTAGTGTTCTTAATGCGCTCCATAAGGCATTCATTTTAATCTCCAACAGATACTGAAAGCGATATACATCTTAGCTTCATCAAACTCACACTTTTTATACAGAACCGGAATAGTGACATCAGGAATGTTATGATAGATTCACTTTCCATGTGAATGGTTTGTGTGACCGTCAAATTGGCTAATATATTGATACAAGAGTATGAGGTAGCTGTTAAGGTTTTGTGGTGGAGTGCAAGTTTAAAGTTGGGCCATTTATTGCTTTTTGGTAACTGAAGATAGAAGTGAGTCCAATATTCCATAAGCCAGTGTTGTCAACGGCATGGTAGTCAGTGTCAAAATGGCAGGGAATGCAGAAGTGTTTAAACAACTTCAAAGTTTTTTGGGTGGTGGGGCATGTCCTGATCCAAACTTAATCACCACCTAGTTCTAGCTTCTAACTAGAGTCAAAATGTTTTACACAGGCCATGTCTACGCTACCACTTACATTGGCAAAATTTATGTTGCTCAGGGGTGTGAAAAAATACCTCCCTGAGGGACATAAATTTTGCTGGCATAAGTGGTAGTGTGCACAGTGCTATGTTGGCAGGAAAGTTTCTCCTGCCAACATAGCTACCGCTGCCCTTTGAGGTGGTTTTATTACGTCAGCAGGAGAGCTCTCTCCCATCGGTACAGCTGTGACACTGTAAGCTTGCTAGTGTAGACATGGCCTCAGTGATGCAAGATGGGTGAGGTAATATGTTTTATTGGACCAAATTCTGTTGGCGAGAGTAGGGTGACCAGATGTCCTGATTTTTATAGGGACAGTCCTGATTTTTGGGTCTTTTTCTTATATAGGCTCCCATTAACCCCTACTCCCTGTCCCAACTTTTCACACTTGCTGTCTGGTCACCCTAGGCGAGAGAGACAAGCTTTTGAGCTACACAGAGCTCTTCAGGTCTAGGAAAGGTACTCCCAATATCACAGCAAAATGTAAGGTGGAACAGTTTGTTTAGCATACAGGTTTAGCACATATTGTATGGGACTATTCAAGGTAGAGTGATCTGTTAACCTGCACAACTGTAGAAGTGTTTTCTTTGAGGAATGGAAGCCTGCACAACACGTTCAAGAGATGAGGTGAGAGCTTAATTTCATTACTGTGCCGGACACTAAAAAAACATGGACTGAAGAGAGACAGTGGATTTGTGGCTTATTTACAGCAATCTGTAACACACTAAACCCCTCTTGTTCTATGACAGCAGATATTACTTCACCCACCTTCTCTCTCTCATATACTGGGACTGACATGTTTACAACAACACTGGGTACTACTCAGTGATGAACTACTTGTCCTGTTGTGATGGACTACTATTTTCCCCTTTGTCAGAAAGAAAGTAATCATAGCATCTCATGTCTCTCATGGTGATAGCATACATTAGCTTCAGAGAGGTGAAAGATTCTGAATAAAGTGATGTCCAGGAGTCGGGGGGGGGGAATGGTGCTCTTCATGGAGTGCTAATTTACATTTGTTTTGTTGCTCCTAGCCAAGTACTTGAGTTCACAGACCTTGTTTGTAAAGGGTGTTTATAGTTGCTCAGTGGTGTATCTGTAATAAGAACATAAGAACGGCCATACTGGGTTAGACCAAAGTCCATCTAGCCCAGTATTTGTCTACCAACAGTGGCCAATGCCAGGTGCCCCAGAGGGAGTGAACCTAACAGGCAGTGATCAAGTGATCTCTCTCCTGCCATCCATCTCCATCCTCTGACAAACAGAGGCTAGGGACACCATTCCTTATGCATTCTGGCTAATAGCCACTAATGGACTTAACCTCCATGAATTTATCCAGTTCTCTTTTAAACACTTCCTCTGCGTAAGAGAGTTCTCCACAAGTTGACTGTGTGCTGCGTAAGAACTTCCTTTTATTTGTTTTAAACCTGCTGCATTATAATTCATTTGGTGACTCCTAGTTCTATGTGTATTATGGGAATAAGTAAATAACTTTTCCTTATGCTTTTTCCTCCACATCCCTCATGATTTATAAACCTCTACCAATATCCCCCCTTAGTCTCATCTTTTCCAAGCTGAAGAGTCCTAGCGTCTTTAATCTTTCCTCATATGGGACCCTCTCCAAACCCCTAATCATTTTAGTTGCCCTTTTCTGAACCTTTTCTAGTGGCAGTATACAAGTCTTGTAATACAAGTCTACATTTTAAATGTTTCCTTGTAGGGCACATGGGATGTAAATTCCCACTATGTTGGCTAAAAGGATCAGCTTAAAACCCTTTGAGTTATTTCAATTACAGGCAAACTTTGAGCTAGCATTATCCTTTTTTGGTATAAAAATGGTAAATTCATACTAAATCACCTTAATATTAAATTAGTATTTGAGATCCAGTTTAGCTGCTGTTCAGTTGTATTAATGTCTGACACTTTTAGTACACTAAAAGGAAGGACAACAGCTGTAAAGTGTAAGAACAGGCATATAATATCAGGTATGAGGCTGCTTTCAAGCTCTTCAGTTTAGTTTGCACTTACTGTGATTTTTTGTAAGTTGTCTTAAATGCCAATTTATAATTTAGAGCAACACTCAGGGCTAGTCTACACTAGAAGCACTACATCAGTGCAGCTGCATCATGTCTGGTGAAGACGCTCTATGCTAATGGGAGAGAGCTCTTCTGTCGGCATAGCTCTACACCTGAGAGAGGTAGTAGCTATCAGGGGAGGGATAGCTCAGTGGTTTGAGCATTGGCCTGCTAAACCGAGGGTTGTGAGTTCAGTCCTTGAGGGGCCGCTTAGGGATCTTCGGCCAAAATCTGTCTGGAGATTGGTCCTGCTTTGAGTAGGGGGTTGGACTGGATGATCTCTTGAGGTACCTTCCAACCCTGATATTCTGTGTTGGTGGGAGAAGCTGTCCTGCTGTGACACAGTGCTGTCCATACTGGTTAGGTCAGTATAATTACATCACGCAGGGGTATGGATTATTCACACCCCTGAGCGGTGTAGTAATTCCGAAGTAATTTTCTAGTGTAGACCAGAGCAGAGTGTATTAGCTATACACAGGGTTTTTTTTACTGAGTGCTAGCAGCTAACCCTAAATTAAGGCACTGGTTCTGAGCTGATGTTGATTTTGCTTATGTTTTCTGAAAGACTGGTAATATTGGTTAAAATTAATGTGTCTGTGTTGCTGGAGACTGGAAAAAAATCTGGCTTGTCCTTTGAGAATTCTCTCTATGCATTCTTGTTCTTGACAGGTGTGTGTGTGTGTGTGTACTTGGCAATAGGGACTGGAATGATCTAAAAGCAGTGGTCTCTCGGCCTATGTTTAGGATTCCTTGCAGACCCAAACACTAGTGTAAAAGTATACAAAGGATTGTCACTCTGCCTGTTTCTGGTTCCTTTCCTCTGCCGAAGGCAATAGGTCAGAGCCAGCTTTGTGTCTTGTTTATTTTTAGTTGATAGTTTTAATAGTGTATTTTAGAAACTTCATTAAATCTAGAATAAATAATTATTGGTTTGGCTAGCCTGCTTGGACCCGTCATACTGATCATTTTATTTATATCCAGGTGTCTGTGGCAGGGGTGTCAAAATCATTTTGTGCACAGGGTCAAATTCTATGTTTATGCCCTGTGGGCCTAGTTTTACATTTAGGACCAGATATTCCCTCAATCCACAGTGATCACCCGCTGATATCACCAGGAAATTCCCAGAGAGATCAAGGGGGAGAACCTGCCTGTCATGTGTTAAATAAACTTTTAGATATTGTTTATTCAGTACCTTATTGTCACATTCTTTCTTCCTCAGTCTCCTTTCCTTTTTCTCTATCTCTCTTCCCTCTCTGTCTCCTTGTAAGCAACTCTCTCTCAATTCCTGTCTGGTCTGTTTCATTCAATGTGCAGAAAAGATCAACAATGTAATAATTAATGTTGATGCTGAAAGTGAAGCATGAGCATGATCTGGGTGTGAAGCCACCAGTCCTTACGAAACTAGTAGTGCAGAATTTGTAGCACTACTTCCTTGTCAACATGGACTACCACGAGTACATCAGACTTATCTGCTCTCTGTACTGGCTTCTCTTAGACTATCGAATCAAGTTCAAGGTTTTGTTTTTCATCTTCAGGGTGCTCAATGACCTGGGCCCAGAATATTTAAAAGATGACCTACAGTGCCAGGATAAAAACTGTGATCGACAATTTGCTCCTCAGGCACTGTTGAACTTACTGTCCTAAGGGTAAAGCTTGTCTGTGCAGGATGAGACAGACTGTTTCTATTTAGACTGTGTCCGTGTGATGTAGGTTGAGGTTGTGGCTGATCAAGACAAAATATTGGACTTCAAACGCAGAAATAAGATGTTTGAAGGGCACTGCTCAAGGAGGTGCTCTGTATATATGCTATACTACTTGGGCCTGTCCCCAGTGAGAACAGACTCTTGCTTCTCCTCCTGGATGAAGTGTGGAAGGCTCAGGCCAAGTATGTTTTCTCCTTCTAGGTGCAGAGTACCTCAAACTGACCCACTCTGCATCTAGGCTGTATTGGAGCTGAGGAACTCTGTGTAAATAGTCTATCAGTGGTTTTCAATCTGTGGTCTGTAGACTAAGGGGTCCACAAAAGGCTTTTGTTACCATAGAATAGTAGTTTTCAACCTGTTATCCATGGACCCATGGGAATCTGCAGACTATGTCCAAGATTTCCAAAGCGATCCACACCTCCATTCAAAATTCTGTAGGGATTTGCAAATGAAAAAAGGTTTCAAATTACTCGTCTGAAGCAGTCTTGGATCCAACAAGCTGTAAGACCAGAGGGTTTAGAAAATACTTGCATTCCACAGCTGGCTACCCTGAAGGGAAGAAATAAGCATGGTTTCCAGAGGCTGGAGGTGATGTCCTGAAAATACTGTTGGAGCCATGGATCCAAGCAGATATCAGTGCAGAGTGATCAGTTAGATCTGAAGAACTGCGCTGCTGTTCCCTTCAATTTGGTGTCCTCTAGGTCTGGAGGGCAATGCCCTTACCTCCTCTCCCTTTTGTGGGCCTGAATGAAACCAAGAATCTGATTTCAATTATCTTGTCCCTTCCTGCCTTTGGAGAATTGGATGCTTATTTATTCACATTTTGTTAGAAAAACAGCTTTAGCAGTAGTTTGGACCCTCATACAGTTTAAAGTTTAAAACATATGTGCATTACATTCTTTATCCTTCCAGTAAGTAAAGTGTAAACTTCTTGTTCTCCTGTTGACTTCTCTAAAATAAATATTCTTTATAGTGAGTGCACATATTGTATTGTACACTGAGTGGTAGGTCTCCTTTTAGCGCCCATCTTCTTTTTAGCCAAAAACACACAATGCACAGTCAGCCTTTGGAACTCCTTGCCAGAGGATGTTGTGAAGGTGAAGACTATAACAGGGTTCAAAAAAGAACTACATAAATTCATGGGGGATAGGTCTATCAATGGCTATGAGCCAGGATCTGCAGGGATGGTGTCTCTAGCCTCTGTTTGCCAGAAGCTGGGAATAGGCGACGAGGTGGATCACTTGATAGTCACCTGTTCTGTTCATTCTCTCTGGGGCACCTGGCATTGGCCACAGTTGGAAGACAGGATATTGGGCTAGATGGACCTTTGGTCTGACCCAGTATGGCAGTTCTTATGTTCTTAAAAGAATGATGGCTTTGACTTGCAAGTTTGAAGGGGTAAAGTGGGGAAAAATGAAATCCTCTGGCCTTCAGGAGACATTAAAATATCTACCCCTTTAGAGGACATAATAATACATAAGATACCACTGCATTTATTTGTGCATTCAATAACAAATATTCATACTTTTATGAGCAAGCTTTTCTTTTCTTACCTATAGTCTATTCTAATCCTGTTGTAAGTGGGATTTGAATGTTTGTTTGTTTGCAATTGGGCATGGTGTGTTGCTCATATACAATCTTGAAGGCTGAAAGGGTGCTGGTATAGGCATTTTTTTCCTCCTGGAGAGGTATGCCTGCTGCCACTCCTTCTTGTCCCTCCTCAGGCTCACAGTGTTTAAGTCTTATCAGTTTCCTTTAGCTTCCTTAGAATAATTCAGTTTCTGAAGAGCTGTCTTGTGTCAGCATTTGGAATGAATGGAATGAAAACTCCTTCCAGTCAGTCAAAATCTGGTTTATGAGCTTGGGCAGGTTCCAAGTGGATCTGCTAGTGGAAAGGGCATAAATCTCACTTTAAAAGGAAATATCTATTGAATAAGTAGCAAATAAGAGGATTAAAGTCTGATTTTTTTAATCTTCCTGGGAAATTTATTTTAGCTTAGTGTTTGGAAACTGATAGCTGTGACAGGTGGGCTTTGAGCATCTCTCTGCAAAATCAGCATGAACAAACCATTAGATGAGATGTTTAAAGTAAAACTTGCCTGAGATGATTGTATGCTTAGCTGAAGGGTAACCTCACTGAATCTTCCACACATCTGTCTTGCCTCTCCATTTCATGAATATCTCTTTTTCTTAGTGTAAAATTTTGCAGTAGTTTGTTTATAGTAGCATGAGTGAGGCGGTGACTAACGAAGTGTTCTAATGCTTGTAACGAGGGAGTTTTATAACGTAAAAGGTTAGATTTTAAATTACACTGTCATTTAAGGATAGCTTGTAGTTTTAAATTCTTAACATACTAGTGCTAACGCTACCCCATCTCAAGCCTCCTGGTAGCTGATGCATAGCCCTGCATGTGATGGATACTTTCAAGAGAGAGCAAAGAACAACATTAAATAGTAGATAGCAAGCAACAAATTAGGGAGTGACACTTCTGTAAATTGTTTAATGAGGCCTGAAAGATAAATACCATACAGAAAAATATTTCTGTAATTTCAGGGTTATTTTATGCTAATCCACTATGGTAGCCTCCCCATATGCATCCTTTCTTGAGACTCATTTCTTCTGCTATACCAGGAACTATTTTTTTTTTTTAAATTCAATCACTGAGATGGAAATGTATGAACTTGGAATCTCATTGCTCTAATCCTTGTCTGTCCTTCACATCCTCATACTTATAAAATAGGAGACTCTATTCTGGGAAGCAGTAACTCTGAAAAAGATTTGGGGTCGTGTGGGATAAATAATTGAATGAGAGCTCCCATGTTTGGCTGTGGCTGAAAGGGCTATCCATGGATGCATAAATAGGGATATCTCAAATAGGAGTAGAGAAGTTATTTTACCTCTGTTTGGCACTGGTGCAACCACTACTGGAATCCTGTGTCCAGTTCTGGTGTCCGCAATTCCAGAATGATGTTGATAAACTGGAGAGCATTCAGAGAAGAGCCATGATCATGAGTAAGGGATTAAAAAAACATGCCTTATAACGATTGAACTCCTTGAGTCTATCTGTTTAACTTAACAAAGAGGAGGTTAATGAGTGACTTGATTACAGTCTGTAATTACCTACCTGGGAACAAATATTTGATAGTGGGCTCTTTAATCTAGTAGAGAAAAGTATAACACAGTCCATTGGTTATTCAGACTGGAAACAAGGTGTACATTTTTAAGAGTGAGTAATTAACCATTGGAACAACTTAACAAGGGTTATGGTTAAAGCTGCAAGTTTGTCACGGGGGTCACTGAAGTTACGGATTCTGTGACTTTCCGGGCCCTCAGTGATTTCTGCAGCAGCTGGCCTGGGGGCTGCCTGAGTAACTCGGGCAGCATTGGCCCAGCCGCACTGGCTGCAGCTGGGGCAGTCTTGGACCATTGCCCTCTTCCTGCCCTCCCCACAGCATCAGGAGTTTCGGTGTGAGAGGGGGCTCAGGACTGGGAGTTAGGGCGTGGGTGGGGGCTCCAGGCAGCACTTACTTCTGGGGGGGGACCTCCCCAGAAGTGGCGACATCTCTCCCTCAGCTCCTAGGTGGAGGCGTGGCCAGGTGGGTCTGCATGCTGCCTCTGCCCGCAGGCTCCCACTGGCTCCCATGGTTCCAAAACAATGGGAGCTGCGGAGCTGGTGTTCATGGCGGAAGCAGTGCGTGGAGCCCACTGGCTGCACCTCTGCCTTGGAACTGAGGGAGGGACATGTCACCGCTTCTGGGGAGCCATGCGGAGCTGGGTAGTGAGCCTGCTAACCTCCCAAGCACCAGTGGGGGTCCCGGGCCGCCACCCTGAGCACCCACAACAGCCCCACACCTCCCAAGCCCTGATCACACAAGATTTATGGTTATATAGTACAAGTCATGGACAGATCATGAGCTGTGAATTTTTGTTTACTGCCCGTGACCTGTCCATGACTTTTACTAAAAATACCCATGACTAAAACATAGCCTTAGTTATAGTGGATTCTCCATCTGTGACACATTTAGAAAAACATCCAATCTTGATTTAAAAAGATGTGCCCTAGGAATTATAAGTTGTGGCCTATGTTATACAGGAGATCAGGCTAGATGATTGCAACGTTTGTCCCTTCTAGCCTTGAAATCTATGAATTTAATTTGTAACCCTGGATCAATTTTCCTATTCAGCAAAATGGCTGTTCATGTGACCTGGCCTTTACCAAGCACGGATCTGTCGCTGAGTTCCCCTTTGTGATCATCAGCTCATCTTTTAGCGTTGCCCATCTGCTCCTCCCCCCACACCCAGTCACCTGGCCCTTCTGTGGATCAGTCCATCAATGCTGAAGACTTCTCTTCTGCTCTCAGCCCTCTCCTCCCTGCAATCTGTTCCCTTTTTTCCATTGACCAGAGTGTCTGATTTTCTCCATGCTTCTGTGTCCTCCACCCTTGATGTCTCTGCTCCTATCCCATCACATGGTCTGCCTTGTCAACCCTGGTTTACGCCCGCAATCCACTTCCTGCTGTCATGCAGTGGAGCATCTCTGGAAATTCAGACTATGCTTACTTCCATTACAAGTTAATTCCCTTTTCCAGTTCTACCATTTCCCTAGCTAAGTGGCTTTATTTTTCCATCCAGATTGAATCCCGTACCCACCGCAGACACATGTTGTCAGCTTCCGCTCTCCCACCCCCTCTTCACAGAAATGTTAGACTTTCACAAAGAGATAACAGACCAGATCCAGTATGACCTCCCCCTCCCCCATTCTTCCTGTTACTGGCTCTCTTCTGCTCTCCCTTTGCCATCTCAGTAACTCAATCCCCTCCCCTCAGGTACCTTTCCCTCCCAATACCAGAGTACCTTCGTCTTTTCCATACTAAAACATCCATTCTTGACTCCCCTGCCTCTCCTCTCCTCTCCTCTCCCTTCTTCTCTTCATCTAAGTTCATTGATGTCAAACACTTCCTCTATTCTGAAAAGTATGTCCATCTTGATTGCCCATTTGTAACATTCTAACAAGCACTTTTGCACTTTCTCCAGTGCTGTCCCTGTCGCATGGAAGAGGCTCCCCATAAACATCAACAAAGCAACTGCACTATCTTCCTTTAAATCCATCCTTAAACCTCCCCTCATCTGAGGGTTACAAAAACTTGACAGTGGTTAGGCGGTTGGTGTACGGTGAATACTCCTCATCGTGCTGATCAGTATTTTCATTACTTCCTCGTGCTCCCCATCTGTCTGTATCCACCTGTTGTCTCTCATTTTACACTTAGCACGTGCCCAGAAGAACTTATATCTTTTGTTCAGTGCCTAGCACAATGGGACCTTAGATTCTAAGCACTACAGCAATACAAATAAAGAAGAATAGCTTCATATAGTAATACATTTTCTGCCCCCTCTTCCCCTCCCCGTGATGGGTTGGGTCACAAAAATCCCCTTGGGAACTGCCACCTAATGTGCTAGGACTACCTCTGGGCCCGTTTTTCCTGGAAGCTTGGGACTTCAGTACCTTGCCTGGTTGTGCCAGACACACTAGCCTGCTACAAACACACACCAGGTCTGAAGCACGTCTCCCAAAGCTGCAGGCTTAACTGAAAACAGCTTAAGAAGTGGTTCTGTCTCCAACACCCAGATACCCAGTTCCCAATGTTCTGTCTGTTTCTACTTAGAATCACTTAAATCTTATATTCTGTATTTAATAAAATCACTTTTTACTTATTAACTAACCCAGTGTATGTATTAATATGTGGGTGGGGGCAAACAAGTGTACATACCTCTCTATCAGTGTTATAGCGGGCGAACAATTAATGAGTTTATACAGTATAAGGTTTATACAGGGTAAAACGGATTTATTTGGGTTTAGATCCCATTGGGAGTTGAGCATCTGAGTGTTAAAGACCAGAACACTTCTGTAAGCTGCTTTCAGTTAAGTCTGCAGCTTTGGGGCAAGTAATTCAGACCCTGGGTCTGTGTTGGAGCAGACGGGAATGTG
The DNA here is from genome assembly GCF_003597395.2 of Chelonoidis abingdonii. Taxonomy (NCBI): domain Eukaryota; kingdom Metazoa; phylum Chordata; order Testudines; family Testudinidae; genus Chelonoidis; species Chelonoidis abingdonii. The sequence goes on from NC_133789.1 coordinate 14,313,797, forward strand.
TGGCTCAGCAAGACAGGGCACTGGGGTCCCAAGGTGGCAGGGAAAGCAGGGGCAGAAGTAGTCTTGGCACATCAGGTGACAGCTCCCAAAGGGGGTTCTGTGATTCAACCCATCACATGGTGTCTCTCAGTCCTTTGTCAGTTTAAGTGTTTCTTGATTGGGTACTTACTGAGCATAGTCTTTTCTCAAGAAGCTCACCAAATGCTTCATTGAGGCTACTTAAAATCAGACAAGTACATAGCAAATAGTCATAACTTTGAATACACAAATGATACATGCATATAAATAGGATGAATATATTCGGTAGATTGTAACCTTTGCAGAGATGTTACATGGTATATCTAGCATAAAACATATTCCATTTATGTCATATTTACACTCATAAGCATATTTCTATAAAGTATTATGGGGTGCAATGTCACACCCCCATTTGGAATATTTTTGTTACTATGATCACCTATGTGAATGTGTCTGCAGGCTTGGCTACATCTTACCGCAAAGTAAAATGTTTGGGTCAAAGCTTTATACTATGACTCAGTGATAATTTTTAAGACTCTTAGTTTACGTGCACTCATGCAATATAATAAACTAATCACTACTGTATTATGGAAGCCACTATGTCTCTTCGTCGCCACATACATGTATATGGAGTGTTTTTAAATTTGCATGTGTAAACTGTGCATAAACAAAGATACATGGGGTTAATTTTTGAATGCTTTAAATTTTCAGCCCTCTTATCTGATTGACTGATAAAAGAAACTTTTGCTAATTTCAAAGTTAATATACTGGAATTTCTGCTGTGCCATTGATCAGCCTTTTGAGATTTCTAATGATGAAAAGATTGTCTTCAGTTATATACCATAGATATATTGAAGATGATATTGCTAATCTTCAGTGAACTGAGATGGTTGGTTTGTTTTGCATAAAGTTTCAGCTGTTTTCCCAAAGATTCATTTGTAATACCTGTCTCATACTGTAAACCTGCCTTATTCTGGCTACTAAGCTAGCATGGCATTTACCAGTAAGTTTTCTGTTCTATCTGTAGCTGTTAGAATGAGCTCAAAACCTGGAGGTTTAAAAAGAACTTGAGCAATCCAATTTACTGTAAAAACAACGAGGAGTCCTTATGGCACCTTAAAGAGTAACAAATTTATTTGGGCATAAGCTTTTGTGGGCTAAATCCCACTTAATCAGATGCAAGGAGTGAAAAATACAGTGAGCAGTATAAGTATTACAGCACATGAAAAGATGGGAGTTGCCTTACCAAGTGGGGGGTCAGTGCTAATGAGGCCAATTCAATCAAGGTGGAAGTGGCCTATTCCCAACAATTGACAAGAAGGAAATGGGCAACATCCACCTTGATTGCATTGGCCTCGTTTGCACTACAAAAATATTTTTCCTACGTTGATATTCACCCCCTTTGTTTATAAGCATTTATAAGGCCATACACCACTTGTGGTGTCCTTTAGTTTACAGCACTCTGGCAATGTAAAGGAGCCTTAAAACTTTTACACCTGTTTTATACTCCTGGGGGAATTCACAAAGACAGTGGAAACAATTCACTAAGCAAGTAGGCTGCTACATTCTGCTTTGCCTGAGGGGACAGAGCCTGCCCCATGTCTACTTCCTCAGAAACATCTTGAAGCCTTGCCCCTCCATGCTGAGCCTGACGCAATAACGAGTGAGAGGGACAGAGTGTCTCTCTGACATGTACGACTTGCCAACTCCACCCCTCGCCAGTGGTGATTTATGTCTCTACTAGCTCCTTCTCCACCTGAACAGACCTGTCTGTGCTGCCGGGGAGGGGTGTGTGACTGCTCTTGTGGCTTCCCTTTGCTTCCCTGTCAGAAGGTATTTTTCTGCAGGGAAGGAAAAAAATCTGCAGAGATATGAATTCTACACACAAGCAGTGACAAAATTCCTCCAGGCATAATGCCTTAACTACCTCTAAACAGAAGAGGAGCTGGGGCTTCTTTTACTCTTCCAGTAGCTAATAAATCACTTTCCCCTCCCACTGTGCAGTCACCATAGCCTCCTTCACTGGAAAACTCCTCTGTACTGTACTGACAGTGAAATCTGGCATTATCAGCCTGTGGAAATGCTGATAGTGCTATCCTTATCTCAATAAAAATGGGGCTTTGATCTGCATTTTTCACTTTTAGATACTACAGTGATCTAAAGTTAAAATACGTTTTTTGTTTAAATAAAAAAGCCCCTTTTATTTTACAAGAAATAAAAACAGTGTTTGTCATCTCCTTCTAAAGAGACAGATTAGATCTGACAACCTTGGTCCCTCATGCATAGCAAAACACTCTTTAACTGGGCTTTCTAGATTATGAATAGCTTATGGATAGGTTATGTGCCTCTGAAGCTAGGAAACAGTATTGTTTGAGATTTCTTCCTTCTTGACTCTAGATTTAAAAGCTAAAGGAACCCACCAGAGACAATTTCTTTTGTTAGGGTCCTAGAACATTGTAGCATGAACACAGGCACAATTTTGGCCCAGCTTACGTTGGAAAAATCTTATTGTAGCCACTGCCCTGTATGGAAGGCTCACTCGTCTCAGTTAACTTTAAAAAACATTGAGAAGAAATAAGTGCTTTGTTCTATCAAGATCAACTAACACTTATTTTCGTGTTGCCTACAAAGGCCGAAATAGCACTGGTATTTTTCTAAAGCTGGATGTAAACAGCTCAGTGGGACAGTAGCTATTAACCTTCACTGAAAATTGTTCAGCAATGATGAAAAAAATGTTATTTCTAAAAGGTTTCTTAGCACTGAGGTTTTTCTTTGCAAATGAAAGCCCAAATTCACCACAAAAATGTCCTTGTAACCTCTCGTAATTCAAAACATGTTACTTGCTTTTCCAAAGCAAGGCAAATTAGCAAGGAGACTTTCTAAAATAAGATCCAAGTGTTAGACATATAATTTGTGGACAATAGGCCTTGCTAGTAAAGTGTTTTTCTTTTTAGTTTGATTTGCATCACATCAAGATAGCAACAGTGTTTAATACAGCCTGTGTACAGATGTTTTACAAATGAGCAGAGCGTGTAAATTATTGAAGTATGTCCATGTATGCATGTATAAGTGTGTAGAGAGTATAAGTCCTCTCTTCTCTTCCACGTTCCCCCACTCATGGCATGATGATCTTTAGCCATACATAAATGTTAGGGCTCTTTACTCCATTCCATCTGTGTGAGTTTTTTACTGTGGTAATATGGAATTTCTATCAAGGAACATTCACTTCATAAGTAAGAGACATTTCAGGCATCTCTTGACTGTTGGTAGGTAATTCTTTGGTGCTTCTTTGAGAGATGTCCCTGTGGGTGCTCCACTCCAGGTGTTAGTGTGCCCCTGCGCCTTAGCTAGGAGAGTTTTACAGCAGTGCCCATGCGGGTTGTGCACACGCGGTGCCTGCCTCGCATGTCATTGTCTGTTGAACTGTTGCGTGTGCAACCCTGACCCCTCAGTTCCTTCTCAACCATCCCTGGCCTGAGACGGAGCTCCACAGTCCCGTTCATACCGAGTTTTTCAGTCAGATTAGTGAAGTTATTTAGTGTTAGCCAGTTTGTACAGTTAGTTCTTTTCTTTTTAGTGCACCTCTACCTCGATATAACGCTGTCCTTGGAGCCAAAAAATCTTACTGCATTATAGGTGAAACCGTTATATTGAACTCGCTTTGATCCACTGGAGTGTGCAGCCCTGCCCCCCTGGAGCACTGCTTTACCATGTTATATCCAAATTCGTGTTATATTGGGTGGCATTATATCGAGATAGTGGTGTAGTAAGTTTCATTTCTTTCTTTCTTCGAAAAAAAATTGATTTTTCTTTCAATCTGTAGTTAGATACTAGCCCTGTTATGCCGGGCTCACCAGGTTTCAAACGGTGCACCTCATGTAGAGACACGATGCCAAAGTCAGATGGACACTCACAATGTGTCCATTGTCTGGGTGAATCCCTGCATCAGTGACCGCTCCTGCCTCGGTGCCACTTTCAGAGACGTCCGGAACTATGGTGCCAACACCATCGGCATTGGCGCCCTCACAGCCCTCTGCACCAATGATGGAGATAACACCGCTTCCCATGGCACCCACGCCATCGGTGCACATCCTTTCCTGCGCCATAGGGACTTGCTTGTCTCATCCACTCCACAGTCTCTTCTCTTCGGTACCAGCGTTTCCCTGAAACCATCAGCTCCACATCAGCATCTATCTCCAATTCCATCGCAATTCTCCAGTGACCAGGACGATGAGGCTGAAGGGGTATTCTCCCCTCACCACTCTTCCCCATTAGAACACCCATGACTGCTGCACCACCCAGGTCTTGATCATCCTATGACCATGACATCCCTTCCTGGTATGGACATCCATGGCTGGGACCTCCCATGCCCTGTCCAGGCCATTGGCCTTATTGGAGCCCTTGGGGGTCATATAGAAGACGCCATAGGAAACACCCCACTTCTCATAAGGAGGTGTCAAACTCCCCACCTCCACCTTCACACAGGGCAGAGGAGGAGATACAGGAAGACCTCATGGCATAGCAGGCAGTAGATACAACCCCAGGCCCTTCACCACTCAAGAATTCCTCTTCTTCTCCTGATGAGGGTATAATGCCTCCGCCACTGACAACAGCGGATGATTTTTCCCAGTTTCAGGTCCTGTTTAAAAGAGCAGCTAATGAACTTAAGATGGCCCTTTCCTTACCATACCCCCCACCCATCCTGTCCCTCTTCAGGGACCCCTTTCACAAACTGTTGTTGTGGTGAGAAGTAGAACATCTCCAGTTGGGGGCAGTGAAGCTGGTCCCCAAACAACACCGGGGAATGGGGTTTTACTCCCACTGCTTTTTAATACAAAAGGAAAGGTAGGGGGCTGGCGACCCATCCTCGACCTCAGGCGACTAAACAAATTTTTAAGGAAGCAAAGATTTCGGATGGTCACTCTAACAACTATCATACCAATGCTGGAACAGGGGAACTGGTTTTCAGCCCTCGACCTCCAAGATGCCTATTTTCATGTGATGATATGCCCTGCTGACAGGCAGTTTCTCAGGTTTACGTTAGGCACAGACCACTGTCAATACAAGGTGCTACCCTTTGGCATGTCAATAGCACCCTCCGTCTTTTCGAAGATCCTCACAGTGGCAACGGCGCATCTGAAGAAGCAAGGAGTAATTATATTCCCTTACCTGGACAATTGTCTCCTCAAGGCTCTCACTCGATCCGAAGTCATTTTCTCCAGGCAAATGACAATAAACTGCTTCCACAGCCTCGGCTTACAAATAAACGCAAGGAAATCAACGATAGAACCTATCCAACAGCTGGTATTCATCGGCACCTATCTCAACTCCACAACAGCAAGGGCATCGCTCTCACGGGACAGCTTCGACTCCATACGAACAATCATAGCCACAGCGTGCAGCAGCCCATGAACCACAGCCCATGAATGTCTACAACTTTTGGGCCACATGGCAGCGTGCACATGTGTGGTCAGACATGCATGTTTGCATGTGCGCTGCCTGCAGGGATGGCTATCAGTGTACAAACCAAACAAGCACAACATGAACATCTGGTTAACAATGCCCCACAAGATCAAAGACTCATTAACCTGGTGGACTCACCTGCACAACCTGTGCTCGGGGATCCTGTTCACACAGGAAGCCCCATCACAATTACTCACAACAGATGCCTCCCTTGTGGGGTGGGGAGCACACATGCAACATCACACAGCTCAGGGATCCACAACAGAGATCAGGCTACATACAAACCTCCTGGAACTTCATGTTGTGCGCAATGTCTGCTGCCACTTCCTACCGTTCATACAAAACCAACACATAAGAGTCATGACTGACAACATCGCTTGCATGTTTTATAAAAACAGGCCAGGGGGAGCTAGATCCTGTTCACTCTATACCAAGGTTATCAAGCTCTGGAATCTATACATCCGTCACAACATCCACATTTCAGCTGCATATCTACCTGGCTCCCAGAACACCACAGCAGGTGAACTCAGCAGAAGGTTTCCTCAGGATCATGAGTAGGAACTTAGCAACCCCACAACATGTATTTCAACAGTGGGGTCATCTACGCATAGACCTCTTTGCCACGGCCCGCAATACCAAATGTCCCCTATTCTGTTCCAGAGTGGCCCTGGGGAAACACTCTCAGGGAGACGTGTTCCTTATCAACTGGAGTGCTGACTTTCTATATGCGTTTCCACCGATACCACTGCTCCCCAGGGTGATACAGAAAATGACTGACTGAGCCAGTGTCATCCTAATAGCCTCTGCATGGCTGAGACGTGTCAACATGACCCCTGATCACTCTTCTCCTTCTCCCGGACCTACTTACACAACTGGAGGGACAATTACAGCACCCCAACCTGCAGATGTTACAGCTCAAGGCGTGGCTGCTTTATGGCTCGCTCATGGGTTGCTCACGTGACACTTCAACAGACAACGGTGCATGAGGTAGGCACCCCATGTGTATGACCCGTATGGGCACTGCTGTAGAACTCTCCAAGTGAAGGTGCAGGGGTGCACCAACACCTGGAGTGGAGCACCCACAGGGACAGTTAATTACTATACAAGGTGAGTAACGTTCTCACATTAATCAGCTGTACTAAATGGAAACCCCTCTGAAGAAATGCGAAGGAGTACTGTAGATTTGAGTTACCCTTCTAAAACTTATATACAGATGAAAATTGGTTGGGGAAAATAAGTATTTACCATGAAAATGTTTTGAAAGTATTGAAAAAAGTCTTTAAATCTTTACTGAAATTGTCAGTAAAAATTGTCAATTTTTTGAACAAAAGATTACAAACAGCTCTAGTGTAGACAGAACTGTCCATTATTTTTTGTTGTAGCATTTCATTCCTGGAGTAGGTGCTGCAAAACCAATAGTCACTTGGGAGAGGAGAGAAGTTGCTTACTTCATTTATCAGTCACCCTGTGTGATGGATAAAGAAAATGGGTTCAGATGCTTTAAAGGGAATGTTTCTGTTTTCTCTCCTTGGACAAGAGAATGGTGCCTACAACATACCATTTCCTAGGTGGGGGTATAAAAACTAGAAAAAGGTGTGGGAATCCTTATTTCTCCAATACATATATGTAACATCATAGGCGTTGGCTACACTGGCGCCTTACAGCGCTGCAACTTTCTCGCTCAGGGGTGTGAAAAAACACCTGCCTGAGCGCAGCAAGTTATAGCGCTGTAAAGCGCCAGTGTAAACAGTGCCCCAGCGCTGGGAGTGTGACTCCCAGCACTGTAAGCTAATCCCCTTGAGGAGGTGGAGTACCTGCAGCACTGGGAGAGCTCTTTGCCAGCTCTGGCGCCGCGACCACACTCGCACTTCAAAGCGCTGCCGCGGGAGCGCTTCTGCTGCAGCGCTTGGGAGTTTCGATGTAGCTAAGCCCATAGTCATCAAGGCATAAGAGAAGGAAACTAACTGTTGCTAAGAAGGAATGTGAGGGGGGACAAGTTTTTAAATATCATACACAGCATATATTTTCCACTCTCCTTCCTGTGTCTTGGACCTGTAATTCTTTCACCTACTGTCTGACCTGGCACCAGCAGCCTGTACTACGAACCAGTTAAGGTGAGACTTACCTTAGTGCTATGTTATGAGCAGTAGCACTAAAGCACCACTTTTTACAATTCTCTTGACCTATTTGCATTTTCTCCTTTCAACAGTGATGCCAAACTCTATGGCCAATGACTAGTTTTAGTAATGACTGCTGCTCATATTTTTTTTTTTTTTTCAGCTGCTGCTATATGTTGGGAAACGTTCATGGCTCAGATCTTGATAGCTTACATCTTTAGGTGTAAACACTTTGTGAAGCTTTTTCTAGATGGGGTTACATAAAACACTGGTAATCCAGCAGGTCTCCCGAAAGCATTTCTGCTAAGACTATCCCAGCTGCACCATGGTCTGTTGCTACGTTCACTTATTTTATTATAAGGGCTGTAACTAAGGAGCTGTAAAATTATATTGCAGAGCAAAAAAGATAAGAGTTTATGTGGGAGCTGTTGAATTAGGGCCCTAGAATATTTGTTTGAATTTTTATCATTTGAAACGTCAGTGAATGTGATATTTGCTCTAACCCCTCCCCTTCCCCTGCTGCACCCATCTCTAGAAAATTTAACTTGAAGTTTTGCTTCAAGTAACTTATTTCTCTTTCTGTTCAATTTTAAAGGCAAATTCCAGTGATATGACTCTTACATTAGAACAGAAATTTGCAGGCATGAGCACTTTCAGGAATGCTACATCAGTGCAATCAATAATAGGCAAAAATAAATTGCAGGATAGAAAACAAAGAGACAGGAATAGCAACAGCGGGTACACTACAATGTAGGTTGCTAGAGTTTAGAAGAGGGGAGGGAAAGCCCTTTGGAGAACTCAGATAGTCTGCCTTAATATCCAGGAGTGGCAAGTATAGCAGCCCTGTTAGGAAATCAGCACCTATGAATGCCTCTGTTGGTATCTTGGTATATTGGAATTGGAAAAGGTTCAGAAAAGGGCAACAAAAATGATTAGGGGTACGGAACAGCTTCCGTATAAGGAGAGATTAATAAGACTGGGACTTGTCAGCTTGGAAAAGAGACGACTAAGGGCTTGGCTACATTGGCACTTTACAGCGCTGCAACTTTCACGCTCAGGGGTGTGAAAAAACACCCCCCTGAGCGCTGCAAGATGCAGCGCTGTAAAGCGTCAGTGTAATCAGGGCGCTCCCAGCGCTGCACGCTACACCCATAAAGGATGTGGTTCACGTGCAGCGCTGGGAGAGCTCTCTCCCAGCGCTGCCACTCTGACCACACTCACACTTCAAAGCGCTGCCGTGGCAGTGCTCCCGCAGCGCTGCCCCGGCAGCCCTTTGAAATTTCTAGTGTAGCCAAGGCCTAAGGGGAGATATGATTGAGGTCTATAAAATCATGACTGGTGTAGAGAAAGTAGATAAGGAAGTGTTGTTTATTACTACTCATAACACAAGAACTAGGGGGTCACCAAATGAAATTAATAGGCAGCAGGTTTAAACAAACAAAACAGTATTTCTTCACATAACACATAGTAACCTGTGGAACTCTTTGCCAGAGGATGACCATAACGGGGTTCAAAAAAGAACTAGATATCCTCCATGAACTTAGGTCCATCAATGGCTATTAGCCAGGATGGGCAGGAATGTTGTCCCTAGCCGTGGTTTGCCAGAAGCTGGGAATGAGTGACAGGGCATGGATCACTTGATGATTACCTGTTCTGTTCATTTCCTCTGGGGCGCCTAGCACTGGCCACTGTCAGAAGACAGGATACTGGGCTAAAGGGGCTTTTGGTCTGACCCAGAAGGGCCATTCTTATGTTCTTTTCTTAGAGGCTAGTTAGCATGTGCTAACTTTGATTTAAAAAAAAACACAACTTGGCTGTGCTTTACCTGTGTGAAAGTCATTTCTCTAGCATGACTGTCAAAAGTTTTCCATGGTAACTTTTCTCTCTACACCCCATGTCTCCCCTTTGAGTGGTGTCACAGGGTACATGTACACTGCAATTAAAAACCTGTTGCTGGCTCACACGAGCTGATTTGGCCTTGGACTAAGGGGCTATTTAATTGTGGTGTGAATGTTTGTGTGGGAGGATACTGGAGCTAGGGCTGTGGCCTGAGCCTAAACATCTACACCGCAATTAAACAGCACCTTAGCTTGAGCCCCATGAGCCCGAGTCAGCTGGCGTAGGCCAGCACGTGTGTCTAATTGCAGTGTAGACATACCCACAAAGTATTTTTCTACATTCAGAGAGTCAATTCCTGTCCACTTTGCTATAGGAACTAGATAAAATACACACATTAGGAAAACTTTCTTTAAAAAAAAAAAAAAAATTCACTTAACTTTTCATATGTAAACACACATAGGCCTGTCTTCAATAGAATCATAGAATATCAGGGTTGGAAGGGACCTCAGGGGGTCATCTAGTCCAACCCCCTGATCAAAGCAGGACTAATCCCCAGACAGATTTTTGCCCCAGATCCCTAAATGGCCCCCTCAAGGATTGGACTCACACCCCTGGATTTAGCAGGCCAATGCTCAAATCACTGAGCTATCCCTGAACGGCGCATCTGAAGAAGCAAGGAGTAATTATATTCCCTTACCTTCCCCCAGTCTTATCCTGAAATAGCTCTTAAGTAAGTGAACTGTTCCAATTTATCATAATAGGGTACCTAATTCAAGAGCCTATTGATGACACTAATGGCCATCTTTTAAAATAACGTGTGTTTAACTTGTGTGCCCACGTAATTACCACAAGCATGCCCACTAATCTAGTTACACATGCAGATGGAGAAAGACAAATAAAGTAGCGTTCTTTAGTATACCCTGCATCATTTTTTGTCCTCCACTGAGTAATACAGAATGCAACAGAAATTTTACTAACAACTGAGTTACTGCATAAGATTGTAAACCTGGGGCCAGGTCTTTTTGTATTTAGGAAATGTTGCAAAACCTTCCTTTTTGAAAAGCCTTTCCACCATGAGTGACATTCACAATACTGAAATCCCCTAAGCCCTTGCCCGTCATCCAAAACAAAAAATAAAATGTTAAAAAGCAAAACACAAACCTCTACCCTAAGCAGAATTTTAGGGAGGAGTGCCAGAGTCTCCATTATATCCACTAAGGATTTTATCACTGTTTATTTTAATGGAAGGTCCTCTGGTACTGTGTGTGGCAGTATAAAATCCTAAAACAGAAGTTCTAAAGATTTGTAAGGACAGTAACTCCTCACTTACAGTTGTCCCGGTTAATGTTGTTTCATTGTTACGTTGCAGATCAATTGGAGAACATGCTCGTTTAAAGTTGTGCAATGCTCCCTTATAATGCCGTTTGGCAGCTGCCTGCTTTGTCTACTGCTTGCAGGAAGCGCAGCCTGTTGGAGCTAGCTGGTGGGGGCTTGGAACCAGGGTGGACTGGCAGCCCCCCGTCAGCTCCCCGTTCCCCTAAGTTCCCTGTGTGGCAGCCGCACAGCGGGCTATCAATTGCTGGCAGTTCTGCTGTCTCTCCCCCCACTGCCATGTGCTGCTCCTGCCTCTGTCTTGGAGCTGCTCTCTGGGGCCTCCTGCTTTCTGTGTGGGGGGTGGAGGGGAGAGGGAGGCTAATGTCAGGGTGTTCTCCCTCCCTCCTGCATCCTGCTTATCTGATCTCCATAGAGCAGGGTGGGAGGGGGAGGGCATGACAGGACTCAGGACGGAGGGAGTTTGTTGGCAGCAGCTGCTGTCTCAGCTTGCTGATCTACTTAAGAAGGCAATGTACTTAGAATGGGGTCAGCGTGCTTGAAGGGGCAATGCATGTCTCTCTCTCTCACATGGTGTCTGGCTCTGTCTCTCTCTGCCATGCTGTTTCCCCTCCCTCCATTCCTGCTGCCTTGTAGAGTGTGAGGCTACATTAACAACAATGGGTTAACCCTTGAGCGCTCAGCTGAGTGCTAATTCATCATTTAGCAGGAAGGCATTCCCTGGGAAATATCTCCCCCTCTGACTTCACCACCTCAACCAAGCTTCACAATCATCGCTGTGTACCAGTATTAAATTGTTTGTTTAAAACTTATACTGTGTGTGTGTGTGTGCGCGCGCGTATATATGTTTGTCTTTCATCTGGTGAAAAAAAATCCCTGGAACCTACCCACCCCCACCTTTTACATTAATTCTTATGGGGAAATTGGATTCGCTTAACATCATTTCACTTAGTCGCATTTTTCAGGAACATAAGTGCAACGTTAAGCGAGGCATTCCTGTTGCTTGCCCTGCCAGTAAATATGAAGTATTCCTTCCTGTCTCCCTTTCTTTCTCCTAACTTTGTTGCAAATTTCTTTTTTTCCCTCTGCAGCTTTTCTTGCTGAATGTAGATTGTAGCCCTGCCTCATTTGCTCAACATAAGGCACAATATAAAAATGTTAATAAAGTCACTGTCTCTCTTGAAGGAAAAGAAGGCTATTTACCTGTGAGGTTACCATATAGACTAAACTGGAGATGATGCTGAGGCATCAGGGACTGAGGAAGTGACTTTGAAAACTGCACTTTTAGGCAGGAGTGTCCAGAACTTAGGCTAGCATCTTAGGAACTCCAATGATTCTATTAAAAGGTTGCTCCCTAAAGAAACTACCATGAAGACTAGAGGCACAATTTAGGCCTTGTTTAATCTGGAATAAGGTAGAGTGTGAATTTAAAGTGGATTAACTGTTCCTGATTAACTTCATGTGTGGCTGTGCTTATGCTGAATTAGCTCATTTGGAATAAGACTCTCTTACTCTGGAATAAAAATGTACACACATGAAGTTAATCAGGAATAACTCCCTGTGTAGACAAGCCTATAGTCCCCTAGCAGGGGTTCTCTATTAAAATCTATTGGTCTATCCAGAGGCTTCTATGACAGGATGCCCAGTACTAGACACCACCTTAAGACAGGGAGAATGAGTACATCTTAATTTTCTTTTGTTGGAATGGGAGTAGTTTTTGGATAGGGCAATGTTTTTAGCTTTGTCACTTGCTAAATGATAGGTCATGTGAATGGTTTCACAATGTTTATGTAATGGGGATGGGTGCTGCTTTTTAGCCCTGTTATTACTGGCTATGCTCTGCCCTTAAAAGGTCTAACTTTTTCTGCCACTGCTGCTTTATCCTGCATGGCTGGCATATGCTCATGTAACTGCAGTGTGTCTGAATGGCCTGTGGTTGCATAACTGCAGTGGGCTAGCCAGCTTCAGCAAAGCAGTCATCTTGGGCGGATGTTTCAGTAAAGAGCAATGATTAACTAGGGAAGAATTTTAACAAACTTAAATGGCAATAAATTCATGTTAGCAGGTGGAGAAACTGTGTAAAAGTCATTGCTACCGTTCAATGTATAAATGCTCTGAAGAGTCATAAGAATAAAATTTTACTTCCCATATTATTTTTATGTATTGTCTTCTCATTTAAGAAACTTTTCCCAAAATATGTGCTGCAGCATTCAAAATTCCTTTTATACAAAACTCTGTCATTTCTTTGTGTGTATTGTGCTCTGTCTACTTGGGCATGCAGGAGATAGAAAGTGAGGGTCTGATAAATATCAGAGCACTGGAGAAGGCATTCTGCCTGCTCTCAGGAAGGTAGTGCATAGATTTGTGGACAAGGGCTAAGATGTGTGAATGTTCTATCTTTTGAACAGAAATGTTGCTAGTGTGCTCTACTGGCCTTCAGTATCTTCCTTCTTAAATGTGAGTTATATGACACTCAATGAGTTATAGCCTGTTCTCAATAACTCCTGTAGCCCCACTGCATGGGCAACGGGTATAATAGGCTGGCAAGGCTAAGCCTTCTGTGGCGCAGCTGCTGCTGCCAGACATCTGGGCTGTGGTGGCCCCGCCTCTTTCCCCTCCCTGCCTCTTCCCTGAGGCTTCCAACGCTTGCTGCTGCTGCCTGATGAATCTTCTTTCTCTCTTCCACTTCACCCCCCTGCCCCCTCCAGAGGTTCTTGCCATGCCCCTCTTCACTCCCCCTGTCTTGTGGGGGTGGGAGGGTGAGGAGGGATGTGGGAGTGGTGCCTGGGCTGGGGGCAAAGAGTCGGGACAGGGAGCTAGCCTCCCCCTGGAGAAACTTCACCCGCTGCCTATGCCACTGATGCTAATGGAGCTACACAGGATGTTAAGGTAACGTGAGGTGCACTGTGCCATCACATACAAAAAGGGAAAAATATGAATGTAAAAAGTATCTTTTTGAAGATATAACTTTGACCAAAAAATTCTAAAATGCAGTGACACTTGGTAACACCTCATCATGTGACTGTATCTTGACATTCCCCTTGTAAAGTCTGCTTTGAGGTAAATTTTTGTGACAGATGTAGAGCTGATGTGTAATAGTTGCAAATAATGAAGTGTAACAATTTTATTAAACCTGTATGAGAGCTGGGCAGTGCGAGGAAATTTGTTGGTTAAGAAAATTTCCTCTATGAATATATGCATGCATCCGACAAAGTGGGTATTCACCCACGAAAGCTCATGCTCCAATACATCTGTTAGTCTATAAGGTGCCAGAGGACTCTTTGCTGTATGGATGTATACTCATATAGGGACTGTGGGAAGAAGGAAAAAGGAAGTAACATAACAGCTTCCCAGATAAGAGCTTGTGGTATGAAATGAAAGATGATGGGACAGCTATTAGCATCAGAAATACTGTATCTTGTCTCAAAGTAGTTGTAACGCGTTGTGTTGCCTGATCGATCAAAGGGCAAAGAGTCTTTATTCCTGTGAAAGGGGGGTGGGTTGCCCAGAGATTACTCAGGGGGTCAGAGTTCTGACATGGTGGGAAGGTGCCACAGTGGGAGGTTCTGCAGAAGTGTCTGTAGGGTGTTAGCAAAAAAAACCAAGGAGTCCTTGTGGCACCTTAGAGACTAACAAATTTATTTGTGCATAAGCTTTCGTGGGCTAGAACCCACTTCATCAAATGTATGAAGTAAAAAATACAGGAGCAGGTATAAATACATGAAAGGATGGGGGTGCTTTACCAAATGTTAGGTCAGTCTAATGAGATAAATCAATTAAAAGCGGAATATGAAGGGAGGGAAAATAACTTTTTAAGTGGTAAGAGAGTGGCCCATTACAGATAGTTGATAAGGTGTGAGTAACAGTAGGGAGAAATTAGTACTGGGGAAATTAAGTTTAGGTTATGTAATGACCCAACCATTCCCAGTCTTTATTCAGGCCTAATCTAATGGTATCTAGTTTACAAATTCATTCTAGTTCCGCAGCTTCACATTGGAGTCTGTTTTTGAAGTTGTTTATTGTTGAAGAATTGCCACTTTGAGGTCTGTTTATTGAGTGACCAGAGAGATTGAAGTGTTCTCCTACTGGTTTTTGAATGTTATGATTCTGGATGTCAGATTTGTGTCCATTTATTCTTTTGTGTAGAGACTGTCCGGTTTGGCCAATATACATGGCAGAGGGGCATTGCTGGCACATGATGGCATATATCATATTGGTAGATGTGCAGGTGAATGAGCCCAGGATGGTGTGGCTGATGTGGTGAGGTCCTACGGTGTCCCTTGAATAGATATGTGGACAGAGTTGGCACCAGGGTTTGTAGCAGGGTTTGATTCCTGGGTTGGTAGTTTTGTTGTGTGGTCTGTGGTTGCTGGTGAGTATTTTCTTCAGTTTGGGGGGGCTGTCTGTAAGCGAGGACTGGCCTGTCTCCAGAGGTCTGTGAGAGTGAGGGATCGTCCTTTAGGAGAGGTTGTAGATCTTTGATGATGCGCTGGAGAGGTTTTAGTTGGGGGCTGTAGGTAACGGCTAGTGGCGTTGTTACTTTCTTTGTTGGGCCTGTCTTGTAATAGGTGACTTCTCGGTATCCTCCTTGCTCTGTCAGTTTGTTTGCCCACTTCACCAGGTGTGTATTGCAGTTTTAAGAATGCTTGATAGAGATTCTGTAGGTGTTTGAGGGATCGGAGCAAATGTGGTTGTATCTTAGAGCTTGACTGTAGACAATGGATTGTGTGATGTGGTCTGGATGAAAGCTGGAGGCATGTAGGTAAGTATAGCGGTTAGTAGGCTTCCGGTATAAGGTGGTTTTTATGTGACCATCGCTTATTAGCACTGTAGTGTCTAGGAAGTGGACCTCTTGTGTGGACTGGTCCAGCTGAGGTTGATGGTAGGCTGGAAATCATTGAAATCTTGGTGGAATTCCTCAAGGGCCTCCTTCCCCTGGGTCCAGATGATGAAGATATCATCACTGTAGTGCAAGTAGAGTAGGGGCGTAAGGAGATGAGAGCTGAGGAAGCGTTGTTCTAAGTCAGCCATAAAACTGTTGGCATATTGAGGGGCCATGTGGATACCCGTAGCAGTCCTGCTGACTTGAAGGTATAAATTGTCCCCAAATCTGAAATAGTTGTGGGTGAGGACAGAGTCACAAAGTTCAGCCACCAGGTTTGCCATGATGGTATCGGGGATGATATTCCTGATGGCTTGTAGTCCATCTTTGTGTGGAATGTTGGTGTAGAGGGCTTCCACATCCATAGTGGCTAGGATGGTGGTTTCTGAAAGATCATGAAAGGATTGTGGTTTCCTAAGGAAGTCAGTGGTGTCTCGAAGATAGCTGGGAGTGCTGGTAGCATAGGGCCCGAGGAGAGAGTCTACATAGCCAGATAATCCTGCTGTCAGGGTGCCAATGCCTGAGATGATGGGGCATCCAGGATTCTCAGGTTTATGGATTTTGGGTAGCTGGTAGAATACCCCTGGTCGGGGCTCTAGGAGTATGTCAGTGTAGATTTGTTCCTGTGCTTCTTTAGGGAGTTTCTTGAGCAGATGATATAGTTTCTTTTGGTAACCCTCAGTGGGGTCAGAGGGTAATGGCCTGTAGAATATGGTGTCAGAGAGTTGTCTAGCAGCTTCTTGTTCATATTCCGACCTATTCATGATGACTACAGCATCTCTGTAGTCAGCCTTTTTTATTATGTCGTCAGAGTTGTTTCAGGAGAGAGGGAGCTTGCTAGCAGCAGCTGCTGTCTCAACTTTCTGATCTGCTTAAAAAGGCAGTGTACTTAGAGTGGGGTCAGCATACTTAAGAGGGCAATGTGTGTCTCTGACACACATGTATGTGTCTGTCTGTCTGTCCTCTCTCTCTCGGAGCCTGGGACAGGGGGTTGGGGTGTAGGAGGGGATGAGGATATGCAAGCTCTGAGAGGGAGTTTGGGTGCAGGAGGGGGCTCTGGGCTGGGGCAGAGTGTTGGGGTGCAGGAGGGGGTATAGGGGTGCTGGCTCTGGAAGGGGACTTATGGCTGGGGTGGGGGGGTTGGAGTGCGGGAGAGGGTTCAAGGTGCTGGCTCCAGGAGGGGTCTCAGAGTTAGGGTGCAGGAGGGATGCAGGCTCCTGCCAGGCGACACTTATCTCTGGTGACTCCCAATTGGCGGCACAGTGGGACTACGGCAGGCTCCCTGCCTGCCCTGGTCGTACGCCGCTCCCTGGAAGCGTCTAGCACAACTATGCAGATCCTGGGGGGTGGGCACATGGCTCCGCATGCTACTCCTGCCTGCAAACACTGCCCCCACAGCTTCCATTGGCTGCAGTTCCCCGTTCCTGGCCAATGGGAGCTGCGGGGGCAGTGCTTGCAGGCAGGAGCAGTGTGTGGAGACCCCTGTCCCATCTTCTCCCAAGGGGCTTGCTGGCTGCTTCTGGGAGTGGCATGGGGCTAGCACAGGCAGGGAGCCTGCCTCTTCCCTGCTGTGTCGCTGGACTTTTAGTAGATGGAGATTGCAATTGACTGTCAGAGGCTCCAGGATCGACCAGTCGATCGCGATCTACCAGTTGGTAACCACTGCTTTAGACAGTAAAGTAATGTGTAAATTGTTTTTCATCATCTTGTTGCCTTAGCAGAACAGATTGTCAGTTTCTGAACAGCAGTGGTCTAGTCTTCGTAAGGCAAAAGCCATGACGTATTAACCTTTCAGGAAGGAGACAGCTGACTGATGTGTGCACTAAGAAACGACTAGCCAGCTTGTGCCCCCTGTTGGCCGAGATAGAGAGCAAGAGTATCGTGGAGCATTGAAGGAAATGTTAGGATAAATTTCCAATGCCAAGCGTCCTCTGAAAAAGTACATTACGTGTATCAGATTTTTCTTCAGGTGACCTCTGCTTATTCTGGCTCTTGAGGGATTCATCAATTGGAACAAGTCCCTCCAGTATCCTAAACCAAAGTTCCATTCTGCTACAGCATCTTTCAGAGACTACTCCTGTTGGCTTGTGTTTATGTTCTCTCTCCATTAAGACTTCGTTTATTATAGCTATAACATTGCCTGGTGAAATGAGCTACAAGCCATTATGGCTGACCCTCCCTATATAATCTCTAGCAAAGGTTGTTTTTCTTTTGCTCTCACCCTAAAATTTTGTCTAAAGTAGGGACTGATTTGCACCTGACCCAAAAGTTACTCTTATCATCTTTTTTCCCAGACCTCACTCCCATGCTGGAGAGGTGAGATTATGTATGTTCAGTGCCTTAAAAAAAACAAAACAAAAAAACCCCACCTCTTACCTAAAAAGATCAAAAGAATGTAGGAAAGCTCCTAATCCATTTGTAGAATAAGGAGATAGCTTTACCTTGGTTATCACTAGACAATGTCTATCCAAATGGATCAGACTTTTTGTATTAAATGTTAAAGGAAAGTCAATATCTATTAACATTTTGAGGGACATTCAACTAGTGCCACAGTGACATCTTTGACTTGCCTTAGATCAGTGGTCACCAACCCGTCGATCCTGGGGACTCTCCCAGTTGATCGCAATCTTTGGTGGTGTAGCGGGGCTGCCGCTAAGGCAGGCTCCCTGCCTGCCGTGGCCCCATGCTGCTCCCAGGAGCAGTCAGCATGGCCCTGGGGGGAGGGGGGGCAGGGGTCTCCACATGCTGCTCCTTCCTGCAAGCACCGTGCCCACAGCTCCCATTGGCCGGAAACAGGAACTGTGGTCTGTGGGAGCCTTGGGGATGGTGCCTGCAGAGAGGGGCAGCGCGCCGAGCCACATTCCCCCCCGCCCCCCCAGAGGCTGCAGAGGCACTTTAGCCCCTTTCGGGAGTGGTGCAGGGCAGGGGCAGGCAGGGAGCCAGCCTTAGCCTCATTGCGCCGCAGACCAGTAGCCAACTGAGGTAAGTGCCACTTAGCGGGAGACCACACCCCAAGCCCAGCCCTGAGCCCCCTCCAGCCCCCCATGGCCCCTCCTGCATCCTAACCCCCAGCCCTGAGCCCCCTCCCAGAGCCAGCACCCCATACCCCCTCCTGCACCCCATCCCCGTCCCAGCTCTGAGGCCCCTCCCAGAGCCAGCACCCCGTATCCCTTTTTTGAACCCCAACCCCCTGCTCCAGCCCTGATCCCCCTCCCAGAGCCAGCACCCCTGCTGCACCCCCACACTCTGCCCCAGGCTGGAGCCCCCTTCTGCACTCAAACACCCTCTCAGAACTTCCACTCCCCAACTCCCCACCCCAGGCTCAGCCCATTGCCTCCTCCCACACGGCGAACCCCTTGGCCCCAGGTAAGAGCCTGCATCCGCAGCCCCCTGCCCCAGCCTGGTGAAAGTGAGGGTGTGGGAGAGCAAGCGGCGGAGAGAGGGAAGGATGGAGTAAGTGGGATGGGTCAGATCCTGGGTTGCCCTTAAATTCAGAAAGTGATCTTGGGCGTAAAAAGGTTGGAGACCACTGCCTTAGATACCCTCTAGGCTGAGTGTATATTATGATAAAACCACTGGGGATCATCACAATACAATGATCATCTTGAATTGTAAATTATTATAGTGTCCATTCCTGCCATTCATTTGCACATAGCTCTTCATACCAATAGGAGTCTTTCATGTGGAATGGTGACAGGATTGGACCTTTGAACAAAAAGGTAATTACTATGACCTGTAAAGTAGCAGCAGGTATATCAAACCCTGAATTCCAACATCCCTTCCAAGAAAGCAATGAACACCTCTAGTACTACAAATTCAAATTGCATAACTGTGTAGAAAAGAACTTTTTAGCCACAGGGCATGAATTAATTTGCCAAATGCTTTTCCTGTTTAGGGGTTTTTATGGGTCCTAAGCTTGCTTTTTATTAAGTTTCTTCTCAAATAATCTTTGTTCACAAAAGTCAGATTAGTATTGGACATCAAAATGTTTGATATATCTGCATTTCTCATTTATCAGCACATCAGAGGAACAGAGGGGACAGCACATTCTTGTGGTATTGGCTGTACAAACTTTGGACCAGTTTGTAAAGATTCTGACCTTTTCAGAATTTTATGCAAATATTATAGGAAATCTTATTTAAGTTCAGCTCTGTTTTGGTATGCCATTCTGTACAGGGTTTTCTGTTTTTGTGATCATCGGTCGTTGGAACCAGTTCACTGGAAAGCTATTAGTTTGCAGCTATTTTTACTGCACTTGGCTTATTTCCTTCCAAGAACTACAAAGGACACTTGTTCTTTTCAATTCCTACTTTTTTATTATTATTATACACTTCTCAATGCCAGCTGTGAAGAACGAAATGCCTACTAATCTACTGCATCTCTGTATACGAGTGCTATCTGGCACACACATCTCTTTAGACTTCAGACTGTCCATTGAAATGTATCAGTGAGTATGGATGCCTTGTTCAATAATTTTACTGCAGTTGAAATACTTTGGTACTATACCTTGGTACCAAACTGTGATGTCAAAAATCCTGCTTCCTTAGCTGTTTAGTTTCACAGTCACAGCTAATAAACTTCTCACTCTGCCAGTGTGATGTGCAGGCCATTTTGCTCCTCTGAATCTCCTCTCTAATGTAAACATGAATTTGTTAGCCAAATACTATTCGTTTAGTATTTTGTGGACTACATACAAACAATACTAAATCAACATTTGCTTTGCTGTTTTGTTCAGTGTGCTCAAGATTTTCTCATCTTTCAGTGTTGCTTTTATACCTGTTCAGCCCCACTGTTGGTAGCAACAGTGGGGAATACTAGCATAGACTACCTCTTGGTAGTCTCACCACTGCCTTCCACTGCACCAAGCAGATCCAGATCACAAGTACTTAAATATCTAAGCCCTGTCTGCACTAGCACTGCCATCATTGCTAGCAAGGGTACAATACAAGAGTCAGAAAATTGCCACTAGACACTGTTAATGGAGTCTTCTGCTGTTGTTTCTAAAGATGAGAGGGGCAACTTTCGGTACCCACATATAACGTGTGAAAAAGTTAAAACAACCAACCTGAGGCTATGTCTACACTGGAGACCTTAAGTGGCACAATTGTATCTATGGCAGCTGCACTGCTGTAAGATCTCTCATGTAGCCCCTCAATACTGATGGGAGACATAACTATAGTAACTCCTCACTTAACGTTGCAGTTATGTTCCTGAAAAATGTGACTTTATGCGAAATGATGTTAAGTGAATCCAATTTCCCCATAAGAATTAATGTAAGAGGGAGCAGGGGAGGAGGAGGTTAGGTTCCAGGGACATTTTTTTCACCAGACAAAAGACGACATATGCATATACAGTACAAGTTTTAAACAATTTGTTTTATATTGTACACAGCAAATAATGATTGTGAAGCTTGGTTGAGGTGGTGGAGTCAGAGGGTGGGATATTTCCCAGGGAATGCCTTGCCGCTGAATGATGATCTAGCGCTCGGCTGAGCCCTCAAGGATTAATATGCTGCTGTTAATGTAGCCTCAAACTCTACAGGGCAGCATGGACTGAGTCAGGAGGGAGGAAACACAATAGATGCAGGGCAGTAGTGCAAACACTTCCCTGCAAAAACTGAACATGATGATGAACCTACGCTATCCAGCTGGGGTGCATCACTCCCTCTTCCTGACAGCACATCCATGGCTGCACAGGTGCTGACTTTCCAAAGTGCTGGGGGGTGCATACATGAGTGAGAGAGAGACACACACATGCATTGTCTCTTTAAGTATGCTGACCCCACTTCAGGTATGTTGCCCTTTTAAGCAGATCAGACAGGAAGCAACAGCTTCCATCAGGTTTCTTCCTTTCTGTCCCTGAGCCCTGTCTCCCTCCTCTGCTTTGTGGAGAGGGGATACGGAACAAGTCGGGACAGGAGCTGGGGGACATCCTGATATCAGCACCTCTCTCCCCTCCTCCCCTAGCAAGCAGGGAGCTCCCGGGAGCAGCTCCAAGGCAGAGGGCAGGGCAGGAGCAGCATGGTGGTGGGGGGAAGATCACCTAAACTGCTGCTGGGCAGCTGCCGAGCCACACACCTTACAGGGAATTTAGAAGTGGGGCCTGATGGGGGGAAGGGGGACTGGTGGCTCCCCCCGGTTCTAATCCCCACAAGGAGGGGCTCCTCTTCCAGAGAATCCTGCAAGCAGTGGACAAAGCAGGCAGCTGCCAAACAATGACGTTATAAGGGAGCATTGTGCAACTTTAAATGAGCATGTTCGCTAATAGTTCAGCAACTGGACAATGTTATGTGAGGAGTTTCTATGCCGGCATTCACTGGTGGGGTGTGACGTTTCCCTCTGGTGTTATCTGGGCCGGTGATCTGCTAGGTCACTCCAATCCTTGACTCTGGGAGCCAGTCTTACCCTTCTCTGTGTAAAAAACAAACAAACAAAAAAAAAAACACCACTCCCCTGAGTGCAGCAAGTTGAGTGCTGTAAAGTGCCAGTGTAAACAGTGCACCAGCGGTGGGAGCCACACCTCTTGTGGAGGTGTTTCTTTTAGGGCACTGGGAGAGCTCTTTAACATTGCTGGTGTAGATTAGCCCTCACAACATGTGCTTACCTCATCCAGTGCATTAAATGCCCCAATAACAACTATGACAATCACTATGCTGTCAAAAGAACTCTCACAGGAAGATGATAAAAGACAAAAAAAAAAAAAAATCCTATCACCTGTGGGTGAACACTTTTTTCACAAAGCAGTGGATTTATATCTGACCTGTCAGTCCTCATCTTCAAAGGAAATCTGCACAACACTTTCAAGAGACAAGCCTAGGAACTTAAATTCATAACCCTGCTAGACACTGAAAATCATGGACTGAACAGAGACTGGATTTATGATTTATTACAACAGTGTCACTCACTTCTTTCTAAGATAGTCTAGCTTCGTGCACTCCTATATGCGCCTACAAAGGAAAGAGAGACATAGGTTTTGAGAACATGGAGTGGGTTGAGTTTAGGGATTGAGGCCACCATGAATGTTTCTCTACACTTCCCCTATTTGCCATAATCAGTGGTAGTCTTGGTGTGTCAGACGTGTTCAGAGCTGTTGGACTGTAACTCCCTTTTGGCAAACCACAAGAGTTTCACCAAATGGTGAAGTTGGTTTAAAACACAGAGCTTAATAGCATGAAGGAGAAGCAGCAGCATGGAGAATGATCATTCTGACAAACTGTAGGTTGGACTTAAGCCTGGTCTATGTCTAACACTTAGGTTTATGTCTACACTACAACTTATGTTGATATAAATTATGCCGCTCAGGGGTCTGAATAAGCCATCCCCCTGAGTGACATAAGTTACACCAGTCCAAGCACCGGTGTGAACAGCTCTTCCACTGCTTTTAGGGGTGGATTAATTAAATTAATGGGGGAGCTCTCTCTCTTCATCATAGAGCGGCTACACTAGAGAGCTTACAGCAGTGTTTCCTCTAATTTTTCCGACCATGTGTGTAGTGAATTTTGTTATGTGTACCAATATGGAGGTGATGTGTGGCATACCACCTTCATACCAGTGCACATAACAAAATTCATGTAATGGGGGGTGGGGCCGAGGGGTTCAGAGTGTGGGAGAGGGCTCAGGACTGGGGCAGAGGGTTGGGGCGCAGGGATGTGAGGACGCTGGGGATGAGGGGCTTGGGGTGCAGGTGGGTGCTCCGGGGCTATGACAGGGAGAGAGGACTTCCCTGCAGCTCTCTCCCTGCCGCACCAGCACCTGGGTTGGGGGAGAGGCACCTCTCCCCATTGGGGCAGCTCTGATGCTGGGGCTGGGTTCAGGGAGGGGCACCCCAGCTGCCACAGGTCTGAGATGGAACTGGGTTCAGGGAGGGGCGCCCCAGCTGTCACAGGTCCGGGCTGGTCTGTCCGCGTTTGGGCTGGGCTGGGTCGCCATGGCTGGATTCAGGCCAGGGTAGAGGTGCCCTGTCCACAACAGGTCCAGGCCACATCATAGTTGGGGTGGCAGGTTGGGGCCTGCGCTAGGTTGGCACTGGAGAAGGGGTGCCCCTCCTCCGGCTGCAGCAGGTCTCCAGGCAGGTTCCTTGAGCGCCTATGTGGTGTTAAATAGGCTGCCACGTGGCCGTGCAACTTACAGGGAATGTAGGCTTACAGTGGCACAGCTGCAAGCTCTCTAGTATAGCCATAGCCTTAGGCTGACCTAGTTACATTGCTCAGGGCTGTGAAAAATTTCAGTGTGTCTCTAATTAGGTCGACTTAGCCCCCACAGTAAACACTGCTAGGTTGATGTAAGAATTCTTCAGTTGGTTAGCTAACGCTTTTTGGTGGAGTGGGCTCGATTTACTACAGCAAAAGGAAAAAGTCGTAAGTGTCTACGTTGCAGCACTAGAGCCACATAGCTGCAATAGAGACATACTCCTTAGGCAAGTTTTTGCTACAGAATTGTCAACATAAGTTTCATCAACATACAGCCACTGCAGTAATTAAATCACTTTTGCATGTCCATAGTATGTTACTTGTGTTGGTGGTGTGCATCCTCAGCAGAAGCACTTGCACCGATTTAAGTGTCAGAGTCGGGCATTGTGGGATGGCTTCTGAAAGGCAGCAAGAGTCAGTGTACGCAATGCAGTACATTGTCTACACTCATCGTGCATCAACTGAACTACAACAACCTAAACACTATGCCTATTGCGGAGGTAGAGATATTAAGCCAGTGTAGTGGCTGAGTTACAATGGTGGGAGCTACATTTTAGTGTAGATGCTTACAGAGTTAAGTCAACATAAGCTGCCCTACATCAAGCTAACTCTGTAATGTAGACTAGGCCTAAGTTGAGGTTGAGAATGGGAGCTAATGGGTGGAATGGTCAAAGATAGGGTATTAAATGATTTAACTGCTTATTTCTTTGCATTTGTTGGTTTGTATTGATGAGTTATAGATTGTAGCAACATTAGACCAAAATGACTGAAGTGCTTTGTGTGGGAATATTTCAATGAACCACCTATGCCAGCCTCCACTTCGTGTAATAGGACCAAGATGT
Organism: Chelonoidis abingdonii; assembly: GCF_003597395.2. Lineage (NCBI taxonomy): Eukaryota > Metazoa > Chordata > Testudines > Testudinidae > Chelonoidis > Chelonoidis abingdonii. The sequence goes on from NC_133789.1 coordinate 14,338,478, forward strand.
GGTTGCTCAAGATGACTCTAGCCATTCTTAAGTGTCAAACTTCTTTGAAAAGGAGAACAAAAGATAAAGAAGCAAACAGGAAATAACTAAATTGTATGTCTCTTCCTGTAAGTAGCTACTGAATATTTAGGGGAGGAAAGGAGTCATTTAGTAAACATATTCCATTCTCCTTTTGACAAAGCCAAGATTTCTAATGATTGGGTTGGCATTCTATGAAAGTGCAGTGAATGAAGCACTTAAATCCTCTTCATCTGTAAATCTATATTCCTTGATATCAAGAGGCAATAGACACACTCTCAGTGGGTTCTATGACTGATCATCCAAGTGTTCATCAGATTTTATGAAAAAGAGAAGCAGTCTAATGCAACGCATGTGATAACTGTTATGAGATGCCTGTATATATGTAAATATTAATACACCTCTATCTCGATATAATGCTGTCCTTGGAAGCCAAAATATCTTACCGCGTTATAAGTGAAACCGAGTTATATTGAACTTGCTGTGATCCGCTGGAGTGCGCAGCCCCCTCCCTCCCGCCCGAGCACTGCTTTTACCACGTTGTATCCAAATTTGTGTTATATCAAGGTAGCAGTGTAGTTAGATCTTCTTTTGCCGCTCTAGGCAGGGAAAGCCTTCTTATTTCAACAGAATAATTACTAGTACATTTGAATATAGTAAACATCTTGCGTCTCTGAATTGGAGTGATTCATGATGACGTGAGATAGATGTTTTGTCAGCATGAGTTGGAGATGGGCTTATGTCTGAGCCAAAACTGAGCAATTTCATATGATAAAGCAAAGGCACTTCTCTGGCTTCAAGGCTTCCTCCCTGTCAAATTTCAAATACCTCTGCTGCAAACAATGGAGGTGTAAAAGATTATTTAAAAAGTCATATAGGGTGCTACCAGCGCCCCTTGTAACATACAAGAGAAAAAACTCTAACCATATATATATATATATGTGTAAAATGTGATTTCAATTTTGTAACTCTACATAAAATCTATGGGATAGGGCTTTGGGTGAGAGAAGGAGGGATAGTCTCCTCATTACCCTCTCCAGTGTTATCATTTGTAGGAATCTGAGACTAGATGAGCTCTAAGATAGCCAGACCTTACATTTTAAGGCTTTCTGGGTTATTTACATGTCATAATCAGAGGGATTGAATAGAATTATCTGGTTTTTATATTAAGCTGGCATCTTCTTTTAATAAATTACCATCCTTTCCCTCCTCACCACTTTCAGAAAAATCACAATCTGTCTTGCTGAATCCCAGTGGCAGTTGATCTGTGCTTTGGCTATGTCTTACAGCATTGGCAGGGAATGTAAATTATTGTGATTCTGTGATTATACCAATTTTGAAAACTCAGTACTATACCAATAACTCTTCTAAATATCCCTCACCAAAACTTTTATTTTTTGACATAGCTTATGCAGAACCACACTTAAATAATTTTTAAACATTTTTCTACTTTGAGCTGAGTTAGCCTAGTGGGGCAAGTTCCTTTCCACTTCGGCATGAAAACTCATTATGTATGCTTTCACTGACTTCCTCTTTTGTGTGCCGTGATCACTGAAACTTCATGCTGATAGAGCTTGGTGTGACTTTTCTTTTCTGTTTTGCTGCACTGTCAACAAAATCAGTTATGTTTTATGAAATAGTGGTTATTTTAAAAAGGAGGAGTTGCTTTCAGGACTTGTAAGATATTCGGTAATGTTTGTCTCCCTATTAGCATTGCATCAGTTTTGCTTAGCAGGAAATGTAACATTTTTCCTCTGTCATGCTTTTAGTGAAGCCTCCAGTAAATATTTACTACTGTGGATGAAAGAAGGGTTTTAGTTTTAAACTACAAGTTTGAGGACATCACCTAACCAAAGTCATATGATGGATGGCAGCTTAATGGTTGGAAACAAACTGTGAAGAATATGTACAGAATTACTGTGCTGTTGTCATTAGTAAGTATTTTATATTATGGTAGTGACCAAAGGTCTCAGTTGGGATTGGGGCTTATCATGAAATGTAGATAAGAGATCTCTGCCCCCATGTCATACAATCTAAAAGACAAAATGGAGGAAGGTTAGGAGTCGGGTATATAATATAAAAGCATATAAATATGATGAAGAATTGGCGCAGCTTTGTTAGTTGAAGTCATAGTTTTGAAGAGATTATGGTAGTTTATAGGATTCCAGAGAAATGAGGCCCTGTTGAACTAAGTTTTTAGGTTTTAATGATTGCAGGTTATGGTAAATCAGAAGGTAAAGACTGGTCATTTGATTAGTTTGAACCAGTAAGGCTTAAGAAAAAACAGCAACACTGCTAGGTTTTAAATAATTGATTTTTAAAAAACAAAAACTTCTCAGAAAGCCCATTAATAAGATTGAGGGTTTGTATAACTAATTTGAAAATTTGTACTGTTACAAGTTTAAAAGAAATAATGAACTAAATTATAAATATTATGTTTTTTTTAAATACTACTACTGGTAGGCATCTTATTTGAATTTTATAAAATGACCATAAGTAAATCTAGTAATGAAAATGAAGGCCTTAATCCTGGGAACACTGAAGCAGATATATAATTTTGCTCACATGAGTAACCCCATTGAATTCAAGCATACAAACAGTCCTATTGAAGTTAAAGATGTGCATAAGAGTTTGCAGCATTTAGTGTTCACTTTGTAATTTTATTAACTTCTTAGTTGTTTGAAACCTTTGTTGCATCAAAGCAATGTTCATTATTAACAATGAAAAGTTATTTAGACTTTCAATACATTGACCTTGTATGAACTGTGTGTTACACAAGTCACACTTCCTCAAAAATAGGAGATCAGCTGAGCTCTTAAGTCTGTGTTTATACACCTGAGAGGAGGATTTTCAAAAACATCTAAGTGACCGCAAACCCTGAGGAATAGATAGCCTGGTCAAGGCATTTCAGCTTTCTTAGCTTGAGGATGTTTAGTGTAGTAGAAGGTGGTATTAGTTGCAAATATTTGCAGATGACTATTTGCTTATCAATTTTGCATTTGAATTTATGGTGTTCTCACAGTAAGGTTATTAATGAGGCCCTGAACTTGTCTTTTTCAACTCAGATGAGCACTTTTAAATGTGAAAATTCTTAATAGAAAAATCTCTCTCAAATCTGAAATTCTCCTAGTAATTAGGAAGAGACAAGTACAAAACACCCATGTTAGCAATTCAAGACTATAAAGTGCGAAGCACAAAACTAGCAACATGTAAATAATCTCTAATATTTTAAAAATCAATTCAATTTTTTTAAAATTGAAGATTTTTTTAATTTGCTGCTAGTTAACTTCCATTAAACTATTGTTCGAGCACTTAATATAGTTGGGATTTGAAGATGCATCCCTCTTGGCCCATGTATGAATGATGGATAAATCAGAGGCACAGATAATGTGAGGGTCACCTCTTCCATCTGATAATCGTTTCTCTTCATAGAGTTTGAGGTGAAGTGCTCCAAATACAAAGTGTTTTGAATACAGTTACATTTTCTAATCTGTATTTTCTTCAGTTATTCCACTTTTAGACCTTACTTTAAGACAGTGATATCACTGCATTAATTATAAAAAGGGTAAGTGAAAAATATGGTATCCAACTATTGTCCTGAAAACCAGTGCCGGTGTTGGAAATCGGAATGGATATTTGAGTGTGGACTGTACTAGACTACTGCCCATCACTTATTTCCCACAATTCAGATAAACAAGCAGGTTTTCTGTTGTCATGTATATTTGTATGCAAAAATGTTTAGCTTTAAGAGTTCTTTTCTTTGGCTCTTTATTTCATTCTAGGAGCCGTAATCCTCTTTGAACATTATAATCTCTTTCACAGCAGGAGTCTGTAAGGTCAGGTTTATTACTTTGAATGAAAACAAAGTACTTGTCATGAAAAAGCAAAGTGAATTAAGGAAAATGACACTCTGTTTCTAAACCAGGGCTTCCCATGAGGTATTAGCAGCTCTTTAACTGGGAAACTGAATCTTGATGTGAGCTGGTTGAGTATTTACTAGGCCTTTTTAGCACTGGTTCCAATGTTTTGTTTTATTCCTGTGGTCCTTGTACTTGAAGTTTGCTACCACTTTTTTCAGTCAAAGAAGGTTCTGATTGCTTCTGCTGAATTCCTTTTAACGCTGGAGATGGTAAATGAAATAGATGGCGAAGTTCATTTTCTCGAGACGGTCTCATTGCACTACCAGTTTGGTTTGGCTTTAACAACTATCAAGAAGCTCTACTCTTGGGGGAATTCTGTGCCAAAACATTAACAGTTCTGTGTACATCATTTTAAAATTCTGCATTTTTTATTTGTCAAAATAAAACAATATATTCATCCCAGTTTCAGGTGTTTTGGTAATTTATTTCAAAATACCTGTCAGCAAGTATATCTGTAATAACGCAGACAACAAAAAAGATTCAGGAAATGTTTTTTGACAAATAGATTCCTTGGTAGGCATATTAATATAGAACTTTGAGTAATTCATTTAAACTACAATACAAAAACGTATTTTCCTCACCCCTCAGAAGCAGTGAGAAGGCTTGGGGGAATCAGGGGTAATGGAGGAGCTGAGGGAGAGGGAAGTAATTGCTAGGAAGAACCCTGGGAGTGAACCTGGAAGTTTGTTGGGTGTGGGTGAGAGAAATATGGAACAGTTGTTTTTTGGGGTGGGGGGAGGGATTGTTAGGGAGTTGAGGTGCTTTCCCTGGGCAGACCCTGGCTGACCTCTAGCCCCTCTCATTGAGTCAGGGGGATAGGGGCAGATGTGCCTGTGTCCCTGCACCCCTCCTCAGCCACCCCTCCTCCTCCGTCCCCTCCCCACTGCCCCATGCTATCTGTCCACCCCCAAAACCCCAAACCACCTCACCTGGCCCCACTAGCAGGGTACTGTGAGGAATGCAGCTGCTTCTCCTCCCTCTGCAGGTGGCTGCTCCTGATAGAGCACTTGATGATCACCTGGTGATTTGGACCTCGAATTGGGGTCTTAAATGGGGTCTCTCCATTGGTAGCCTAATGTGCTTGCTAGGCTAATTAACACTGAGGTCTTGTGGTTTTGGCTTGTAGGTCCCCACATACTGTGTATTTACAGAAACAAATACACACACAAAAAACCCAACCTCCTCCCCTACAACTGCAGTTTTTAAAGCTATAATGTAATGTATAGTATCATGACTGAAAACAGGGCTGTAAATTATCCCCTCTCTCTTCTTAAAAGGAGGACATTATGCTGCAGACGTTCATGCCTAGGTGAGTTGCTACAGCTGATCATCAATGTAGTTGACAGTAATAAGTAATTCATCTGCCTGATTCAAAGGAAACAAAATATACAAAATTAAAATTGTCAAGTTGTGCTGCTTCTAATGGACCTGCAGTAGTTTATAGGACACCTCTGTAAATTTCATTTTTGTAGTATAAGTTACTAAAAGTCTAAGTAAGCCCTTTGGAGTAGTCACAGGAAATGCATAGAATATTTCACCCTGGAAGATGATTCTTGTGTGTTTTGAACTAAACTAGATCTTGCATCCAAATGCCCTGACTCAAAACAATGCTATATTCAGGAGTTTCCAGCAATATCCACAGATCAGCACTAGGCCTGAGTTTAACACAGGCAGAATATTTCTTTATTCTGAACAATGAAGCATCAGAGCATCAGTAGCTAGTGCCCAGCTGAAAGCAAAAGGAATCTCTAAATATCTACAAAGAATTTTTTTTTCTAATACTGTGATTATGCCCTGGCCTTTGAGGGTAACGTTAGTAAACAGAGGTTTTATTGTATCAGACACATACCAGCTTGTAGTCTTAATGCTCCTGCAGTATAGAAGTTTTTAAATTGGGAGGGTGATATACTACCATATTTTATGCAAATGCTATTGTTTTCAATGCCTTTTGTTAATACAGCAGTCCTTATGCTCCTGTTCTTTTGTACGAGGATGCTAGTGAGTAGATATCACCAACAATGATGTGAAGAATTTTTTTTTCATATTGCCCTGACCACATTTGGGAGTAGGGTGAGAGATGAATAAAGAGCATGACCTCAGTTTCTTATGCACATGAGGATTACTTCTGGTTTTCTACTCACTTGACAGCCCCGCCTTAGTGGTTGCGTGTTGTAGGTACCATCTTTGCTAATGTGCACTGATAATCTGGCAGCCACTCTGGTCAGCCTGGCTTTAGGGATGATACAGATGTCTTTGTGTATATTTCAAGGCCATATGTTTTAAGACTGTTGACTACTTTGAAATATTGACATTTCACCCCACTTACCACCACTGCCCATAAACAGAGCTTCCATGATTTGGGGCATACAGAATTGGGGCAGAAGGGTTTTAATACATGAAATATGTGTATTTAACATTTGCAATATCAGTCAGAAAGCATACATATTTGAATAATAGACATACATGAGGATGAGGGGTTGGGTTTATAGCATGAACTTCACTTTTCATTTGATACAGTGACTATTCTTTTTAATATGAAAAATATTCTACACATTAATTTTGCTGAATATATATATATATGTATAAAATAATAACTTTAACCAAATACTTTGTTTGGAATCATTATAAATGATTCCAGTATTCTTTCTCATTCAAACTACAGGTTTGTCCTGGTATGAGTAATATAGGTCACTTACTTAACACTAACATTTGCTAATGCCGAAGCTGGTTTTGTCAGGTCATTGTAACACACCACACCTCCTTGGCACTGTTGCCAAGGCAAGAAATCTTTTCTGCTATGGCCTTCCTGGGTCTGACCTCAGAGCATTCGACACCCCTGTTCTCACTGTGCACTTCTCGCAGCGAGTCCACCTGGACCGGACCCCTGGGGAAGTCAGAGGGGCCCTTCACCGCAACTCTGCAGTGACTCCCAGCCAGCATTGTGAAACAAAAAGGCTTGTTAGTCAACAGTAACATAGCATAGAACAGAGCTTGTTAGTGCAGAAAGCAGGACCATTCAGTAAAGTCCATTTTGGGGGGGATCCAGGGCCACGTGCCCTGGACTCTTCCATCTTCCGAGTCCTGAACAGGAAACTGACACGCTTCCAGTGGCCCAACCTCTGACAAGCCCGTTGTCCTTCCCGCGATCTTTGTCTTGCTTCCCGGGCAAAGTGTCACCTGGTCGCATCTCCCTCCTGGTTCTCAGGTTACAAAGGGTATTGGCCATTACCTACGTGCAGGCAGCTGGAACAGCATCACTTGCCCCTGAGGGTCTCAGCAAAAGTCACATACCCTTACCCCTACCACCTAGGCATTGGTGTAATAAACAGGGAAACTGGGGTACACACAGTATTCCTGCGAAAGAGTAAGACTCATATAGGTTCACATAGGCTATAACAAGGGGGGGACCCCACTTCATCACACTATGTTCAAGAAGAATATGCTTTGTGACTCTGTTCAGGAGCAATGGGCGAATGATCCATAGATTCCAAGACCAGAAGGGACCATTGTGATCTATAGTCTGACCACCCGTGTAACACAGGCCAGAGAACTTTCCCAAAATTCTTAGATTATATATTTTAGAAATACATCCACTCTTGATTTAAAAATTGTCAGGGATGGAAAATCCACCATGACACTTAGTAAGTTGTTCCAATGATTAATTATCCTCATGGTTAAAAACTTATACCATATTTCCAGTCTGGATTTGTCTAGCTTCAGCTCCAACCTTTGGATTTTTTCACCTTTATCTACCAGACTGAAGAGACCGTTATCAAATATTTGTTCCCCATGTAGGTACTTAGACTGTATTAGTAACCCTATAACCTTTTTTTGTAATAGTCACCCCATAACCTATGCTCACTAGGCTGAGCTCCTTTGAGTCTCTTTCTGTAACACAGGAGTAGTCAATAGGTGGACTGTGGTCCAAATCTGGACTGCCAGACGCTTTTGAATGGGCCACAATCTTTTTATTTACTTACCATTATTTTATTTTTACTCTCTCATTCCCTCACAGTGCAGTCTCCAATACAGTGTACTGTGAATTAATGATTGGATTTCCTGAATTCCTTATTTCCTTAATTTGAGCTATCATCTTTCATGGTTCGATTTTATTTTTCATTTAATGCACTAAAAATATAAGCAATGGGTACATTACTACGCACAGCATTGTATCTGTTTGTTAAACAGCGCACCTGCGGAGTGAAAACTGTTTCTCTAACTTAACCAAGAAATTTGAATCTTGACCAAAAACATAGACTACCCTTGCTATAAGGCATGTTTTCTATTCCTTTAATCATTCTCGTGGCACTTCTGTGAACCCTCTCCAATTTATCAACATCCTTTTGGAGTTGTGGACACCAGAGCTGGACACAGGATTCCAGCAGCAGTCATACTAGTGCCAAATCCAGTTGTAAAATAATCTGTACTCCTACTGAAGGTTCGTTCCCCTGTTTATACATCCCAGGATCGCATTGGCTCTTTTGGCCAGAGTGTTACAATGGAAGCTCATGTTCAACTGATTATCCATCATGACCCTTAAATCTTTTTTTCAGAGTCACTGCTTCCCAGGACAGAGTCCCCCATCCTGTAATTGTGGTCTACATTCTTTCTTCCTAGAGGTATACGTTTAGCTGATCCCTGAGGGACTCCTCTGGAAACGCATTTGCTCTGTGGTGATTTCCCATTTACAGTTATGTTTTGAGACCTATCAGTTAGCAAATTTGAATGGATTTAATGTGCGCTGTGCTCATTCTGTATCATTCTAGCAAGGTATACTACTAACACAGACATCACATATAATCCTCAAACTTACCGGTGGGCAAGCAGTATAGTGCATCTTGTGGTGTATTGCCATTATTCATGGAGTAATCATAGTCATCCAGGCAAATATTGAAGGGATGTATCCTCCTTCTAGATTGAGCAGCACCTAAATTGGTCTCTAGCTAGGGTCCTTAAGACTGTCTGGCTAGATGTTCAGTCTGTCATTGGTAAAGATAAGATACTCTGAATTTGAGACCTCTGTGACATTTTCTGTTTCAGCTTCAGCCCTGAGGCATAGGGCAGCAATATCCCCAAAGCTGTTGACAGCACCAGGGTGTCCCCCATTATTTTAATAAAAGTCAGACGGGTCATGGGCTTCCATGAATTTTTGTTTGTCTGTGACCTTTCTGTGACTTTCACTAAAAATAACCATGACAAAAATCATAACCTTAGGCATTGGTGATCTTATTGTGCCTGTTATCAGATCTATAGGTATCAAAGTAAAAGTGGTGTGGCTACCAACTGAATTACATAATGGCCATACCGGGTCAGACCAATGGTCCATCTGGCCCAGTATCCTGTCTTCTGACAGTGCTTCAGAGGGAATGAACAGAACAGGGAATCATCAAGTGATCCATCCCCTGTCGCCCATTCCCTGCTTCTGGCAAACAGAGGCTAGGGACAATCCAGAGAATGGTTTTGCATCCCTGCCCACTCTGGCTAATAGCCATTTGTGGACCTATCCTCCATTAATTTATCTAGTTCTTTTCTGAACCCTGTAATAGTTTTGGCCTTCACAACATCCTCTGGCAAGCAGTTTCACAGATTTTGCATTGTGTGAGGAAATACTTCCTTTTGTTTGTTTTAAACTTGCTACCTATTATTTTCGTTTGGTGACCCCTAGTTCTTGTGTAACGAGAAGGAGTAAATAACACTTCCTTGTTTACTTTCTCCACACCTGTCATAATTTTATAGACTTCAAACATATCCCCTCTGTCACTTTTCCAAGCTGAAAAGTGCCAGTCTTAATAATCTTTCCTCATATGGAAGCTTTCATACCCCTAATAACTTTTGTTGTCCTTTTCTGTACCTTTTCCAGTTCCCATATATCTGTTTGAGATGGGGTGATCAGATCTGCATGCGGTGTTCAAGATGTTATGTCATGGATTTATATAGCGGCAGTATATTTCTGGTTTATCTATCCCTTTTTCCTATTGATTCTCAACATCGTTAGCTTTTTTTTTTTTAAACTGTTGCTGCATATGGAATGGATGTTTACACAGAACTATCCATAGTAGTACCAACTTTCTAATGTGCCGGGGGGGTGCTTGACCCCCCCGCCGTTCTTCCCCAGACCCTGCCCCCCACTCTACCCCTTCCCCCAAATCCCCATCCCACCATGCTTCTGAGTGCACCCTGTCCCCTCTCCTCCTGCATGCCACAGAACAGCTGACCTGCAGTGTGCTGGAGCCACTGGGAGGGAGGGAGAGGAGGAAGTGCTGGTTGGCAAGGCTGCTACGAGGCGCGGGCAGGGGGGTGCGATGGCTGCTGGTGGGTGTTCAGCACCCATCATTTTTTCCTGTGGGTGCTCCAGCTCCCACAATGGCTCCAAGATCTTTCTTGAGTGGTAAAAGCTAATTTAGACCTCATCATTTTATATGTATAGATGGGATTATATTTTCCAATGTGCATTACTTTATTACTACTTGCTGAGGCACTTTCTATGGCCAAGTTACCTTATAGCTTGATAGGGTATCTTGTTCTTGTGAATGCATTTTGACTGTTTTTGGAGGCATTACATGGATGTGAGTCATGGGCTGGAGTTCTTACTAAACCCATGCCCTATCCATTCCATGCTCAGTGTAGTCATGGAGGATGCCTTTCAGAAGTGCTGACAACAATAGTTGTGGTTCATAGACTTCTTTTTAAGACAAGGAGGTGCCATTGGGATAATCTAATCTGATCTGTATAACACAGGGTAGAGATTTTCACCAAGTGGTTCTTGCATCAAGCCCATAATTTCTGGCTGAGCTAGAGCATATCATTTAGAAAGAAATTGACTTGACTTAAAGTGATGGGGAATCTACCACATCTTTGTTCCAATGTGCTTCCATTCTAATATGTATTTGTCAGTCTCTAGTTTCTAGCCTTTGCATTTTGTTGCTCAGGATGTCTAAAATTCAGGCCCTTAGTTCTTATTACAGTTTTTCTCTGAGTGGTAGAGAAACCTTTAAAGGTATGGCTACTCATAATCATATCATGATTAAGGCTAAGATTTTGTCATGTATATTTTCAGTAGAAGTCATGAACATGTCTCAGGTAGCCTGTCCATGACTTTTACTAAAACTATTTGTGATAAAATGGAGAGCTGCCCCTACACCATCCACGGGCTGACACGAGGTGCTGCCCATGGACTGAAGTCACTTAGGTCTCGGGAAGCCACGGATTCTGAGACTTCTACGACCTCCATGACAAAACTGTAGCCTTAAATCATGATTTATGTAGTGCCCAGAAGTGTACTTAGTTGCTTTAAAAGCAGCAGAGAATCCTGTGGCACCTTATAGACTAACAGACATTTTGGAGCATGAGCTTTCATGGGTGAATACCCACTTAGTTGCTTTAGACATGTAAGAACCCAGTTTCCCTCCTTGTAGAGCAGTGATCAGAACCGGTCGATCCTAGAGGATCTCCTAGTCGATTGCAATCTCTGGTGGCGTACCTGCCTACCCCGGCCCCACGCCGCTCCCGGAAGTGGTCAGCGTGGTCTCCCTCCACATGCTGCTCTTGCCTGCAACCACTGCCCCACAGCTCTCATTGGCCGGGAAATCTATGGAGGCGGTGCTTGCAGAGAGGGGCAGTGTGCGCAGCCATATGGCCCCTGCCCCACCTCCAGGGGCTGCAGGGGTATGTTGGCCCCTTCCAGGAGGCAGGAAGCCTACCTTAGCCTCGCTGCACCTGCTGACAACCGGGAGCCGCTGGAGGCAAATGCTGCCCGGTGGGAGGCCACACCATAATCCCCATACCTCAGCCCCCTCCCGGAGCCAGCACCCCATACCTCAGCCCTGAGCCCCCTCCCGGAGCCAGCACTCCATACCTCAGCCCTGAGCCCCCTCCCGGAGCCAGCACCCCAAGCCCCTCCCAGAGCCAGCACCCCATACCTCAACCCTGAGCCCCCTCCCGGAGCCAGCACTCCATACCCCCTTCTGCACCCTGCCCCAGCCCTGCCACCCCCCGGCCACACCCCTTCCTGGACTCCAACACTCTGCCCCAGCCCGGAGCCCCCTCCTGCACCCAAACTCCCTTCTAGAACTTCCACTCCTCATCCCCTCCTGCACCCCAACCTGGAGCACCCTTCTACACTGCGAACACCTCGGCCCCAGCCCAGAGCTTGCACCCTCTCCCAAACCCCTGCCCAGCCTGGTGAAAGTGAGTGAGGGTGGGGGAGAGCAGCAACAGAGAAAGGGGGGATGGAATGAGCGGGGTGGGGCTTTGGGGAAGGGATGGGGTCTTGGGGAAGTGGTGGGGTAGATCCTGGGTTATCTTTAGATTCAAAAAGTGATCTTGGATGTAGAAAGGTTGGAGGCCACTGCTGTAGAGCTTTTTCCCTCAGTATTACTTACATTCCTCCTTCTCCTCTGTCACCCCTTCCTACACTTTGAGAGATGTGATAGTTTCATTGTGATTTGAGATTTTTTTAAAACAGCCAATCATAGAAGATTAGGGTTGGAAGAGACCTCAGGAGGTCATCTAGTCCAACCCCTGCTCAAAGCAGGACCAATCCCCCAACTAAATCATCCCAACCAGGGCTTTGTCAAGCCTGACCTTAGAAACCTCAAAGGAAGGAGATTCCACCACCTCCCTAGGGAACTCATTCCAGTGCTTCACCACCCTCCTAGTGAAAGTTTTTTTCTAATATTGAACATAAATCTCCCCCACTGCAGCTTGAGACCATTACTTCTTGTTCTGTCATCTGCTACCACTGAGAACAGCCTAGATCCATCGTCTTTGGAACCCCCCTTCAGGTAGTAGAAGGCTGCTATCAATGCCCCCCTCACTCTTCTCTTCGGCAGACTAAACAAGCCCAGTTCCCTCAGCCTCTCCTTGTAAGTCATGTGCCCCAGTCCCCTAATAATTTCCGTTGCCCTCCGCTGGACTCTCTAATTTGTCCACATCCGTTCTATAGTGAGGTGCCCAAAACTGGATGCAGTCCTCCAGATGTGACCTCACCAGTGCCAAATAGAGGGGAATAATCACTTCCCTCGATCTGCTGGCAATGCTCCTACTAATGCAGCCCAATATGCCATTAGCCTTCTTGGCAACAAGATCACGCTGCTGACTCATCCACTATAATCTCCAGGTCCTTTTCTGCAGAACTGCTGCTTAGGCAGTTGTCCTTGTTGAACCTCATCAGATTTCTTTTGGCCCAATCCTCCAATTTGTTTAGGTCCCTCTGGACCCTATCCCTACCCTCCAGTGTATCTACCTCTCCTTCCAGCTTAGTGTCATCTGTGAGCTTGCTCAGGGTGCAATCCATCCCATCATTAATAAAGATTTTGAAGAGTACTGGCCCCAGAACCAACCCCTGGGGCACTCTGCTTGATACCGGCTGCCAACTAGACATTGAGCCGTTTTACCACAGCAAATTGTAAAGGTGTCTCCCTGCTCCAGGCAACAAAACCTGCAGGAGTTTCTCTGTAGTGGAGTGGGTAGCAGGTCTTCCAGGTGGTGTGGGCTCTCTCCCTGTCTCAGGAAGCTACGCAGCATGTCCTTTCTCATACTTTCTATTGCCCAGTTGTTGTGCCTACGTAGCATCCAGAGCTAAATAAGTGTTAAAAACAAAAAACCAAATTTGTACCAAAAAGATTTCTAGTGCTGCCCTAAATGTGGGGGAGGGACAGCTCGTGCTGCCCATTGACGCAAACAGAAATGAAAGTGTTCAGTGTCTCCTATGGTTAGTGGTTTAGCCTCTCCCCTGCCCCCTCTTACAGGGTTAGTAGTTTGTAGCTTGTTTTTAAAGTAAGGGCTTTAGTAAATGTTCCAGCTTCCAGTTTGACTGTCTTTTGAAAGGAAGTCAATCCATAATGATTACTATATAGGTTTCAGAACTTCACTTTCTATTCAATCATTATGAAAACTGTAATTAGAGATGAGAGGCTCAACAGCTTGATACTGTCTCTTCTCTGTTGCTAATCTTCTTACCATATCTGTATGGCTTGCAAAGTCGGCTATATAAATCAAGAGTTGGTGGGGTGTAAGAACCGAGTCAGCCTTGTAAAATGAGTCCTTGCTGTAATATGACTGGAATGATGACGAAAAGGTTGAGACACTGCAGTTTAGTTTATTTCCTATGGAAATCAGTGTTGTTGTTTACTATGCTCCTTTGTAGCCTTCCCAGTGTGTGCCCTTTAAAGGAGACTTTACCCTGTTTCTTAGCAGGTCATTGTGGAAGCTGCTCATGAATGAATTACTTATTCCTTGCCCTGCCCTTTCTGTTCCATCCCATACAGGAAAGGAGTGGTGCAGAATGCACAGTGAATGGCATTTCCTATTTTATTAAATTGGCAACATTTTAACTTAACTGAAATGGTTCAGAACCATGCAAAGGAAGACTTAGTTTTTCTAGAGCACAGTCCACCAGCAAAACCAAGACTTGAAATTGATTTATGGCATAAATTAAAACATTTGGGGCATATTAAGAATCCTATCAGGACTTGGACTGTTTTTTCTAGGAGCAAAGGTGGTAATAATGACTTGACTGGAAGGTTTTTTTCTAACTGTACTGTAGTAAGGAGAAAATATTGGCTACACATTTCCCCATCCCTATTTCAATCTCAGTTCTCTTGGTTTAGGGATTATTTGCATTAACATGATTTATGAACAATTTACTGTAAAACTAACTTAATTCCTCTGTGCCTATTTGAGAGACAAGTATACATTTTTTTAGGTAAACCGTGAAATAATGCTTAATATTGATGAAAGAAGACTGGAGTTACATATGGAAAATTGCACTTGTACCTTAGAGGTATACAGGAGAAGGTCATTTAATCAGTCCAGTTAAATTTCTTCAAAAGCATGAGGGGACCATCTGTTGCTGATTTGTGTCCAGAGAGGAAGCTGTACATGTCAAACTTGTTAAAAACAGTGTATATATGCTATTTCACTGTCAAAGTGGAGTTAATAAGTCAGGTTTCTCTATTGATAACATCCTAATCTGTCCTCAGCTAGCTAACGTGTTAACATACAGCTTGTCCAATCTACAGTAGAGTTTTAAATTGTTAATGTTTTAGCTAACATGTTTTAAAAAATACACTAAACTTCACAGATTCAGTTTGAGCTTAACAAGTATTGGAAAAATAATTTTATGAACAGAGTCATCGACAGACCTCCTTTCTCTAACACTACATAACACTTAAGAGTACTTGATGTGTTCAAACTCTATATGAAAACTACTGGTAATTTTTCTAGCTTTATTTGAGTTGTCCCAGCAAAGAAGAAATCCCTTATTTTCAGTGGACTTCTGTCAAACTACATGCGCATGGTGTAAGATGGCTGCTGGGTTAGCGCATGTATCTAAAAATGCAAGGTCCTGATGGTTTAAAGACCTTTTGCATTTTTCCCTTTGCAAGCTAAGTATGACATTTAGTGGAGATTACTCTGATTGCTGTGGTGAAAGTAATGGTCTCTGGAACGTGTGTATCTATATATACATTTATCTGTCCTCATCATGTGGTCTGACTCTCACAATCTTTTAAATGTATTGATTTTCATAACCCCCTGTCATAAGTAGATAGGTAAGGTAAGGGTTAATTTTCTTCATGGAGGTATGAAGGTACTGTTATCCCCTTTGTACAGATTGGGACATGAGGCACAGAGATTGGGTGTCCAAGCCAAAGGTCATGCAGAAAGTCTGTGGCAGACCAAGGAACTGAACTTAGATCTCCTGAGTTCTATACTAGTGCCCTAATCTCTGGGGCTATCTTTCCTCCTATGCATATATGGATGATCAGGAAAAAGTGGGTAATAAATTGATCACACTACTATTAATGTTCCATTTATTGTTTCTAAAGGGTTAATGATTAATTTTTTAATAAATCAAATGAGAGTACAACAGCTCAGTCTTTTTAACAACCTGTGAGAACTTGTACTGATGTGCTTCTGTGACAGGGTTGGAGGGACCCCATCCAGTGTGGGGCGAGTGCGCCCTGTTTCCCTTATGGTGTAGGGGCAGGGTGTAAGTAGCCCATGTTTATTCCTCTATAGCCAAAGTCAGTGCATTTGTGCCAGGCAGCAAGGCCTATGGCCAGAGTCAATGGCTTCATCCCTGTTAGCAAGGCAGTAAAGCTTAGGGGCCAAGTGGCCTCAGTTGGGGAAGGGGGCCGCTATGCACAAAAAGGGGTGCTGGCAGCCCAGATGGGGCGCCCAGGCCCTTCCTCTCCACTGGGCCCCAGTTCAGAGCCCTGGTAGTGGCAAGAGCACTTGCCACAGAGTCAGTGGGTGTCCGACCAAACACTCTGACTCAAAGTTCTGGATCACTAACTGGACCGCTATCTAATTCCCCTGGGCTGCTTCCTACCATAGTTACTGCTGCTGTGGTCTGGGCATCTCCAAGTTCCCCAGTCTGTGCTATCCCCAGTGACCACCGTCTCTGTGGGGCCTCCTGGCATCTGTCTGGGTTGCGGCATCTCTGGCTCCCATGGCTTTGGGCTTCAGCTGCTCCTTGGCTGGAACCTGCGACTTGTGTCCTCCTTCTCCAGCAGTCAGCCTGAACTGAGATGAGCTGCTCTCTTTTATACTCGTGCATTTGGAGCATGCCCAGTAGAGTTGAGTGGGCATGGCTTCCTCAGCCCACAATGTAAGGTTAACCCTTCCTCGTCCAGTGTGGGGCGAGTGCACCCCGTCACAGCTTATAACAATCTCTAGCGCACACACTACTCATACCTATAATGTGCTTACATCATCTATAATTTATTACCCCTTTATAAACTATTGATTTGTGGAACCTTACTATAAAACATTTAAGCACTGTTAAACTGAACTGAAAACTTCACTGGTGGTTTAAGAAGAGCTTCATGTAGTGATAGTTGCTGTATTTCTGAAGTGGTCTCTGGTGTGGTGGAGGAAAGGACATGATTGAATAGATGCTTTGGGTCTTCCACTTTTGGAATAGCAGTTTAACGTACGTGTGTGTGTGTGTGTGAAAAACAAAACACTGTATAAGACACTCAGTGCCCAGATGAGTAGTGAATGGATCCCAAACCAGACAGCCTTCTTCCCACAGACAAAATAGAAACTGATAGTAATGTCTACGCTTATTAGTTCTTTTTGAATGTAGTCAGGTGACTTTATTCTGGAATGCTTTTCATAGTCATAAAAATGAAGTCCCCAGCCCAAACTACTGGACAGTTGGCTGGAAGGGGCTAACGGAATGTATGTTTGATAAATGAAAATTTTAATACTTGTGTAATAGGTAGAAAACAATCTAGTTCTGAAAAATCAGTAAATTCATAATGTTGTTCTTCATGTTAACTATCTCAGAAAGTAAACCCTGCAGAGTGAGGTTATCTCTTGGTGGTCTCAGCTAAGGACGAATGGTCTACCTCACGTTCAGTGCAGGGGAGCAGTGTTGTAAATGAATAATTGTAAATTCCCTTTATAATTACTGTTTTAACTGGCACATTTGGAGTGGGGGTTGCATGGTAGGATGCCTTTCTTTAGCAGCCTGTATTCTTCAGATGTTTTGAAATATGGTTTCCAACTCTTGCCAACTAACTTTTTTCTTTATTTATACTGAGTGCATTTGAAGTTGCATCATTTCCTCAATAAGAACAGTGTTTTATTTTTGACTGTAGCATTTGTCAGGTGGGAGGAATTCTAGCTTTCAGCTACTGCGATCTAACATTAGCACACTCTGGTGGTGGGTCCGCAGCAGTTTTCTGATTTCCATAGGATTTCCATATTGCCCCTTTCAGTGGCAGCTAGTCTTTTGGGTGTGTAAGGGTTTCACTGTTCTTTGGGAAAGGTAGTTACTTTGACTTATAAAAAGTTGCCATGCACTAACCTGTGAAGTTTCCTTCCTTTCAAGTACTAAGGACCTCACAGAATACTGAGAGTTAAAATAGCCTTACATGCACTCTGTGTGTCTGATATTTAGGGGACTCTCTTCATTGTATTAAGGACACCATTGCATGTTTTTGTGAACTTGAACCAAAATATTCAAACTAATGGGGAAGAGGTATGTTTACCCTGAATAGTAGTAGAATCCTGTATACAGGGTTTCTCTCCTCCCTCCCTGTCACCCTTCTCTCCTACACTTTTGTTTCTGTCCATTTAGGTGGTTTTTTTGTGGCTTACCCGTTTGTATTCACTTCCTATTTTTTTGTTTCTTTGTACAAATTCTTAATGGTATAAAGATTTAATTTAAAAACAGACCCAGCGTTCCTGATCCTTATGCAAAATATTTACACAAGAGTTAAATATTATGACTTCCCTTAATAGCTACTGGATCTTAAACCTCAAAGTAGCAAACTGAGAACCCAGGAAATATGCAGTGTAATTGTAGTTGTGTTGGTCCCAGGATATTAGAGAGAGACAGAAAATAGTGAAGCAGAGACTAGATGTGGTTAATCTTTATGGAAACATAACCTCGACAGGAAAATGCCTCATCTTTTAGGCGAGAATGGAGCTTACTGTTACTGGAAATACTGTAAATCTACAGGAAAAGGCATGCCTGTGGGACTGTCACTTATATGCAGGTATGGGCAGTGGTTTGTCTTTACAAAAATGCCATTCTGCTGGCTTTTAATAATGAAAAATCCACTGCTGTTACACACATAACACTGAATTATTTAAGGCAACATACGTTTGACGTGCATCCAGTTGACAGGATCTTTCCCATTGCGAGCTTTGTAATAAAGTTTTGAATGGATCTGGAACCTGTATTTTGTGCAACCATGCAGTACAGTGGATTAGGGAATGTCATATTGCTTGAACCTTCCAGTTTGGACTGCAGACATTATGCTATTTTTTACTCTTTCACAAGTTCTTATTTTTCGTTATCCAAGAAGAATCACAACCAAAGAAATGCAGCTAAAAACAGCCATTGCTGCTGTTGGCCTGCAATAGCGCAGCACTCCACTGTTGTCTGAAAAGAAGCTTTATCAACAAGGAGGGGTGAGGAAGGAAAGCTCATAGTTTAGGAACATTTAAACACAACTATGTGCAGTATTTAGTATAATTTTAACTCAAGTATTAAGCACTTCAACTTTGGACAGAAACAACATCCATGGTCCATGAATTCAGATACCTTAAAGCAAAATTTGTTATGGTGAGACATGCATTTCCTTGTTAGAGTCCTGAGGGAGGTCGTCCTCCAGTGCCACCCCTATCTGTCTGATCTAGCACCCTGGGAGCTTTTCCAGCCTTGGGATCACCTGGGAAATAGCAAATGTGTGAATTTGTTGTATGACGAAGTATTACAATGTTAACAATTTAAAAATTGACAATTGCTTTATCAGCAGGGGTATTTCAGATTTGTTTAAACTTACAGCTGAGAGAGAGGCTTCTGAAGCAGATCAGTAGATTGTTGGCTGTCATCTGCCTGTACCAAGCTGCTCCCTTATAGCCATCTCTTTTGATCTGCTGCCCCTTCACAGGAGCGCATGGAGAATACCTCTAGGCAGAGGCAGGTTAAGATTTATTGGGGTCCTGGGCACAAAGAACATTTGGGCCCCTCACACCCTAGGGGCCCCAGAACTGGCAGGGGGCATGGCCCCCCACTTTTAAAACTAGTACGGACATGCCTGCCCACTTTTTTTAACATGGGTGTTATCAGAGGTATATGCAGCTGTGGCTAGTGGGGGACACAAATGAGAGGTTCTGATGGGTCACATACCCTCCCCCCCCCTTTTCTCAGGACACCTCTGGTGCAGACACCTAATAGTGAGGAGACAGCACTCTCCTTGACACTGGTGCTCTCAGTGTGTCCGTGCAGCCTGGGGAGGGAGGAAGCAGCTGGCGGCTGTCTGGTATTATCATAGCACCTGGGAGTCTCAGTCATGGAGCAGGACCCCATTGTGCTAGGCACCGGCTGCTGATTGAGCTGCTTCTCTGCCATATGAGGCTGCTTCACCTTCCCTGCTGCTGGAGTCCCAGACATTGCCACTGCGTGGACTCCAGGACTCCCCCCAGGGATTGTATGCAAAGCAGGTGGCGGCACTGGGACTCCAAGGGCAGGGAAGACTAAGCAGCTGCATGTGGTGGGGGAAGGAGTTCAGCTGACAGCCAGCCACCCAGCTGCTTCCTTCCTCCCCTGGGCTGCAGGGACACCGGGAGTGCTGCCTCCTCACTGTTGGGTGTCCACACCAGAGGCATCCTGGGAAATTGTGTGTGTGTGGGGGGTGTTTGTGACCCTGCATGTCTCCCCCACACACACATCCCCAGTCTCGGGCAGGTGCGGCAGGGAAGCGGATAAGATGATCATCTCCCCTGCTGTGAAGTGCAACCCCTGCTAATGGTACCAGCCTCCTCCCAGTGTAGGGAGGCTAAGGTGGGCTTAAGACCCCACCTACCACAGGGCCCTGCTCCTCCTCTCTTCCCTGAGACCCCTAAGAGCCGCTCAGGGAGCCTTGGCCACTGTGGGAAGCCCCAGGCCCTCCACCTGCCCTGGGTGGTGTGCTTGGGGGGCAGGAACACAGGGTGGGTCCTCGGGAGGAGGGAAGGAGGACCAGGAGATGGGGCCCCAGGGGAAAGAGGAGGAGCAGGGATGGAGCCACAGTTCTGGTGCCCCTCCCTCCTCCTACACAGGTTTCAGCGCTTCTGGGACTCCCAAATTAGCTGGGGAACCATGGTGCCATGCGTTAATCTGCCACTGCTTCAGGGCTTCACAGGTACAGGGCTTCATAGGTACAGGGCAAAGTACAAAATCCTCAGCTGCTGTGAAGAAGGAAATCAAATTATATTGGGAGAGGGAGGATATGAGAGAGGAGCAGCTGCAAAATCCCAGAGTAATGGTTTACCTCCTGGAAAAGATCAGCAGGGTAATAGAGAATATGTTCTGCTTCCCATGGATTTCCTGCTTCCAAAAAGTCACCACTGTGTAAGTATGGAAGGAACTATTGAATAAAATAAAAATACTAGAAGATTCTTTAGCTCAGCTTGTGTGCACATGCTCTGAGAGGGGCAGCCATAAGGTTCAGAGAAGAACTACCCAAGGCCAGCTTCAGGCACCAGCTCAGCAAGCAGGTGCTTGGGGCGGCCATGGGGAAGTGGCGGCACATCGGGCTCTTCGGTGGCAATTCGGCGGCGGGTCCCTCAGTCCCTCTTGGAGGGAAGGACTGGCCACTGAAGAAGAAAGTGGTGCGGTGGAGCAGTGGTGGAACTCCCCGCTCTTCCCCTCTCTCCTCCCCCCCCTGCTGTTTGGGGTGGCAAAATCACTGGAGCCAGCCCTGGAACTGCCAGGGTCTTTTCAAAAGCAAAAGATCCATCCCTGTTGACCAGTGTCCTGAATCTTTTATCTCTATAACAACCAATACTTCGACCTCTTCTTCAAGTATGAACTGTGTAACTTTCAGTAGCCAGATAGAGAGTTTAAGTTCCATTCCTTGACATTTTAATGTCCTTGTCTCCTTTGTAAACAAAATCTACTGATCTGCTTCAGAAACCTGCTTTTCAACTGGAAGTTTTGATAAAACAAATCTGAAACACCCCTGCTGACAAATTTTTAGCTTCAAAAGCATTAAATAGTTTGGGTTTCTGCCCAAGATCATCTCTCCAAACTTCATGTATTTGTACAAAGTAGAGTTAGGAATTGGAAACCACCAGGATGGAGTCTGATGACAGTTACCTTGGGGGGGTGGAGGGTGAGGAGCAAAACTTCGTCCTTGGTTCTTAACAGGTAAATTGGCATTTTAATAGTTGGTGATGGGACCCTATATTTTATACTACACTTGAAACTGTTCAGTATCATAGCTGCCCTCCAAGTTTCTTTTTTGTGTAATCAACTATTTCTATCACAACAATTGTGTGGAAGCCAATATAATTCAGTCTTACTGCTAAACAAAAAATACTAATTTTTCAAGAAAATCCTTAATTTTGAGTTGCCTTCAAAGTCCCCCGCACCAAAGAAAAAAGTTAAATATAGGTATGAGCTGAAAAACATTGCTTTGGATTTTCAGCTCCCTAATGAGGAGGATACTGACTGGGACCATGTTCAACTCCGTTGTCTTGGCATGACCAAAACCATACATTTAGTGATGGAAGCTGAGCTTTTTAGAAACCAATCTGCTGAATAACATACTCTAACGGGTGTGCAGCAAAGCTGAAGAATGTAAACCACCAAGACTCCAGCTCAAGGACTGATGCATTGTGTGCACTGTAATAGCTACTGTGCTCCATTCAGTATTCTGCTTTTAAATAAGCTGTGGAAAAATCAGTCAGATTTCTTCTTTGTGGTAAAGATGACGGCGCATTTTAAGAGAGAAATCTCAGAACTGTACCTTAGTCAACGGACAATCCTGAAATCTCTTGCTTTGCTTTTTATAAAAGTGTTATGATGCCACCTAATGTTATAGAGTCATATCGCAAACTACATACTGCTACGTAATGCAGTGGTTCTCAGCCAGGGGTCTGGGGCCCCTTGGGGTGCTGTGAGCAGGTTTCAGGGCGTCCTCCAAGCAACTAGCAGACTTTCTGGGGCCCAGGGTAGAAAGCCAAAGCCCCATTGCATGGGGCTGAAGCCTGGGGCTCTGACCGCCCCCGCCAGGGGCTACAGCCACAGCCTGAGCAGTGTAGCTTCATGGGGCCCCTATGGCATGGGGCCCCTATGGCATGGAGCCCCAGGCAGTTGCCTTGCTTTCTACCCCCTAACACCGACCCTGGCTTTTATATGCAGAAAACCAGTAGTTGGGACACAGGCAGGCTGTGGAGTTTTTATAGCATGTGGGAAAGAAAGAGGTTGAGAACCCCTGACATAATAGACCACAAGCTGGGACCACATAGCTAAGTTTGTAAATAGATCTCTTAACTTCCATGATCCCTCCCTTTCCAAAACCAAAATTTATAATTTCCTTAGTTAACAATCTGAAACTACTCACATGGGCTCTATTTAGCTAGGGGAAACCATTTTTACAAAATGTGAGGAATGAGTATGTAACAGGGTGACCTGCCTCATGGGCTGGAGAGCCTGGTGACTACAGGATGTGAGCACCATCTGACAGGAAGGACATTCCAGTATAAAAGGAGCAGAAAGTTTCAATGAAGGAGGAAAAGCTCAGGAAGTTGTGACAGTCTGCAGAGAGAGGAAACCTTTCCTGGCAGGGAGACCTGGAGGAGGAAGAGAAACCTTCTGTTGTGTGTATTATGAATGGACTTTTAGGGGTTTTGAGTTTTATTTACAGTTTATTTTATATTAATAATCCCAATCCACAAAGAGGGAACCAAGGAAAATGCTGAAGTGAAGTTTATTTGATCAGTGCAAGAATGGAAACTGAGGCAGGCTGCATGTAGTGTGACCCTTTGCCATGAGAGAGTACAGAGGAGGCATCTAGACTGGTTTCAGAGTACTGAAAAAAATTCTTTTGTTTTTGGAAATGTCTACCACTTCTTAAAAATGCCTGTGTAGTTTTATTTATCTCTCCACAAGGAGAACTGGTGGCGCTTGGTGTTTTTTTTCTTTTTAAGAGGGTTGATTTGTTAATATTAGTCGTAGCTATCCCCGTTCATATACTTGTCTGGAACTTGATAGTTTTCAAACTTCAGGTAAACATCAGGGCTATAGTTCCACTCTGGGTTCCTTACTGTGGAGAGCTCCTTTTGAATGGAAACAATCACTAGGGTTGAAAGTTGGATTTTTTTTCCTGAACTGTAGATTAATTCACTGTTTTACAACTTTCTCTCCTATAACTGTCACCAGAGCTCTAATTCTGGCTTCCAGATTTCTGTGCACCTTGATGGGCAATGTAGTGTCTAAGGTCCTCAGAACTTAACATCTCAAAGTAAACCTTTCCTTCTAAGTCTGGCTTATTTAGGCAAGTGGATTAGAAACCCCAGTGTTTTTTGTACATCTTTGCTCTATTGAATTCTAGTAGTGATTTAAAATGTAGTCCAAGCTGAGTAAAATAATGTCTTACAGCAAATTCTGTGCCTTGGTAGATCACGAACTGTAATAGAAATATCTGAAATGAATGTTGAAAGGCTGGTTGGGTATGTATGCAGAACAAACGGGTAATCTGTGGTCCTAAACTTACGTTTGCAGTATTGCTGTAACCATATTGGTCCTAGGATATGAGAGAGACAAGGTAGGTGAAGTAATATCTTTTGTTGGACCCACTTCTGTTAGTGGGAAGGACTAGCTTTCGAACTTCGCAGAATTCTTCTTCAGGTCACCTATGAAGCTTGAAAGCTTGTCCCTTTCACCAACAGAAGTGAGTCCAATAAAAGATACTACCTCACCTACCTTGTCATAAACTCAGTTTTGCAGTAGTACTCAGCAGGCAAATCTGTATCAAACATTTTCAGGTGAAACACTAATGGTGGTAATTTCCGTAAGTAGCGTTTGATTCAAAATCAACCCTGATTCATAGTCTGTTACCTGACTACCTAGAATGACCCATTGACATACCATGTGTGCTAAATAGAGAGGTTTTCCTTAGTAGTGTTTCTTTATATTGTAAGAAAGTGAAAAATATTTGGATATAATCAAATGGATAACATGAATGCAGAATACAAATTCTGATTTATTACATTTGACTAACCTTCCCATTCGGCTCTCCCTGGGCAGATTTGATAAAGGACGGATCTATACATTTATTGGTGAAGTGGTGGTTTCTGTGAACCCTTACAAAAACTTGAACATTTATGGTCGTGACGTGATTGAGCAGTACAAAGGACGGGAGTTATATGAGAGGCCCCCTCATCTCTTTGCAATTGCTGATGCTGCTTACAAGGCCATGAAGAGACGATCAAAAGATACCTGCATTGTAATATCAGGTAAGGTGGAAAAGCCTCTCCTCACTACCTGAGGATTATTTGACTCTCCTTGGAATTGAAGAACTTGTAGATTAAACTAATTATTGATACATATTATACTCGTGAGGGAATTCTGCTCCAAGAAATTAAAAGTTCTGTGCCAAAAAGAGAAATTCTGCATACAATATTTTAAAATTCTGCAAATTTTATTTGTCAGTAAATACATGTAGAGGTTATAGCATGGCAGTGGGGAGCACAGGCCACTGGCTGCCTGGAGGTAGGGTGAGGATGCACCTGACTCTGATATAGCACAAGGGCTGGGCCTGCCCCAGAAACATCCTGGGACTCTGCCTTTCTCCACCAAGCGCACCAGGTGTGGGCAGACAGGCTCAACCCGGCGGGATCCAAGTGTGGAGGGGCTTAGTGTGTGGGGGTCAATGTGTTGGGTGAGAGGGTTCTGTGTGGGGCAATCTGGGTGTGAGCAGCTCAATGGGGGTCCGAGTGCAGGAGAGATCTGGATGCATAGGGGCTTGTTCGGAGGGTTCCTAGTGCAGGGGCAATGGACTCTGCAGGGGGGTTCAGGTTAAGGTGGTTAGGGCTCCACAGGTGGGATCTAGGTGTGGGGGCTTCAGGGGGGCTGATCTGGCTGCAGGGGTGGGGGTCCAGATGCAGGGGGTGTGGAGCTTGGCACGGAGGGCTGGGTATGGGAGAGTGGGGCTTGACAGTGGGGTTCTGGGTGTGCGGTGTTGAGGTTTAGTGGGGAGGGTCTAGGGGTGGGCCAGATGCTTGGGGTTTGAGTGGATGGGGCTGAGGAGAGCTGATCTGGCTCCGGGCTGGGTGTCCCCAGCCCCCTGCAATGATATATCTCTCCACGGGGTGCTCCGGACACCTGAAACCATGCACCCGCCCTGGGGAGGGGCTCTTGTGGCTTCCCTTTGTTTCTCTGTCAGAAAGTTATTTTTCTACAGGGAAGCAAAGTAATCTATGAATTCTGCATATGCACAGTGCCGCAGAATTCCCCCAGGAGTAATGGTATTGTGTGGTGGTAACTTGAATATGAGTCCCTTCCTTGTTACACCCAGTCTGGTTGAAGGCTGGTTTTGGAAAAAAGCCTGTAGCATTCAGGCCTGTAGCATTCAGTCCTATCTTTTCTTTGAGAACTGTCTCTTACACCTTAGATGACTTCAGTTAGTGTTTGTCTTCTGTTTTGATGGCCAAAGTTAATTGCTTGCCATGACTCTAAACAGTGGGGGAGATGCTCATAGAGTGAACTATTGCCATTCAGATCCTGGCACGTAGTTTCCATGGTATCCCTATGCTCTAGCAGCCTGCGGAGCTAGAGACCCAAGATAGCTTCTGAACAGTAGTCTCTTGTATTACAGTTTACAGCATTGCTGCGAGAAAGCCACTGTATGCCAACCTTTTCCCTCTAACAATATCCCTTTTGATCCTCTGCCTGCTAGGCCTTACAAACCTGTGAAATCTTTTATTTTGTTACTGGTTTTAAGTTAGCATAGTAATGGCAGCCAGGCAAGGTTATATTGGTATCAAAAACACCTCCTATCTCAAATAAATAAGAAAAGGTAGAGAAGCCATTGAAGCAGAATGACGTGATTGCAATGATCAATGACATAAAAAAAAAATCAAGATATTGTAAATCTCTTCTTGGCTTATGATACTACTTTGCTGTTTGTGTCCTCAGGTGAGAGTGGGGCTGGGAAAACTGAGGCCAGTAAATACATTATGCAGTACATAGCAGCCATCACCAATCCCAGTCAGAGAGCAGAGATTGAAAGGTAAGGGCTTTACAGAAATTTATGAGGGGAAAAATAGCTTCATGTCCTGATACCATGGTACTGGGCACTCTTGATACACTTATCTTCTTTTCTTCTGCTTTTATAATTGCATTAAGTTTTCATATCAATTCATCCTTTCCTGAAGGTAAAGTTTTGACTTGGGGAAAAAATTGAAACAGATAAATTGTTAACAGATAATCGGCTAGGAATGTTGGGAGTGTAACTCAAGCCTTTGCACTTCCAAATTGTAAACGATGCCCTGAAATTAAGTTTCTGTTTGAGTATGAGTCAAACTTCATGGAACTAAATATACTTATACATTCAATTCATGACAAATGGAATGTTGAACAGAAGCAATACACTCTAGTCCAACATTTCATGTTCATGAATTTCAAAATATGCCCATCAGACATACTGAATAAAAGTATAAAAGTCTTTAAATAAATGAACGTGACATACTGACAAAGAAAATTAAACTCCCACCTTGGAGCTAACTCTCGAACAACTTGCCCACTATGCAAGAAACCGGGAGATTAGATGAGTATTTCATGGGGGCAAACTCAAATTTAGACAGACTAACTGCGGAAGAAATTCTACAACCAAAGGCTCTCCAGTGAAAATGCTCACTCAAGCTCCCTATTCGTGTCTAAGGATTGGATAATCAGCTGGGAACTTTTGCTAACAGAGTACCACCTATGCATATTATCTGCCTAAAATAGATTCCTGGTTACAAGGCATAAATTATGTATTACAGTGTGTTTGAATGCAGCTAAATTTAAATTTATACATCTAGAATCAAAGAATTTAGGCCATACTCACAGGATGGGGAACGCTATCCTGGTAAGCAATGACTCTGGAAAAGATTTCGGGATCATAGTGGATAATCAATTGAACACGAAATCCAATTGTAATGCTTTGGCCAAAACAGATAACACAATCCGGGCGGTGCATAAATACGGAAATCTCAAGTAGGAGTACAGAGGTTATTTAACTTGGTGCTCATGTGACCGCTGCTGGAATACTGTGTCCAGTTCTGGTGTCCCCTATTCAAGGATGTTGGAAAAATTGGAGAGGGTTCAGAGAAGAGCCACAAGAATAACTGACAGGTTAGAAAACGTGCCTGTGACGAGGGAAGCCGGGGCTCAACCCTCCCTGTGGAGGAGGGGAGCCACACCGGCCTCCTCCTGTTCTCACCGGGTCTTGTCCCTCCAGTCCGCGGTCCACTGTCCGGGCGTTTCGTCCCTGTGGAGCGGACTGGGACACAGCAAAGTTAGTGGGGCCCCACCTTGGATACAGGCGGGCACCAAACACAGTGCACTAAGCTCTGGCCCCTTTGGGGCAGGGCCGAGCAGTGACCGAGTCCATAGGGGCCCAGCCCTTGGTTCGGGCGGAGCACCAAACACAGTACACTAGCCTCTGGCCCTTTGGGACAGGACAGAGCGGAGACAAAGTCAATAGGGGCCCAGCCCTTGGGTCGGGCGGGGCACCAACCACAGTACACTAGGCTCTGGCCCTTTGGGGCAGGGCAGAGCCACAAACAGTCAGGGGGCTCTGGCCCTTTGGGGCAGGGCAGAGCAGAGACAAAGTCAATAGGGACCCAGCCCTTGGATCGGGCGGGGCACCAAACACAGTTACCAATCGCTCTGGCCCTTTGTGGGCAGGGCAGAAGCAGTGCACGCAATGTTAGAGGCTCTGGCCCTTTGGGCAGGGCCGAGCAGGGCAACACAGTCAGGGGCTTCTGGCCCTTTGGGCAGGGCGAGAGCAGCAAACAGTCAGGGGCTTCTGGCCCTTTTGGCATGGGCAGCAGCAGCAATACACGGTAGCTTTGGGGTGAAGCGGATACTGCCACCGGTTACGGGGGCAGGGGGAATGCAGCCACCCAATCCTCTGCGTTCCAGCCTGTGGGCCCTATTAGCCGGCTGTCGCTGTGTAGGCGTCAGTGGGGATCGGCCAAACGACCTGACAGAGTGATCAGGGGATCTAACGAAACATCACTGAAGCGCGATCAGTGGGATCTGACCGACACACACGGTATCGGTCGGGGCCTCTGCCGTTGACTGTAGTCAGCCCCCCCGGGTAACTGTTCCCTATCCCCTGCATTCCTACTGGTGCGCCGGGGGTATGGTTACCGTATGGGCTCCTCCAGTCTGGGCCAGGCTAGATCGGGTGCACCTGGGTAGCCTGGCAGGTCCGATCGAAGGTTCTCCAGGCCGTAATTGGCTGGCAGGCTTTGTAGTTCCGCAGCTGAGGGTCGTTTGGTGCTGCGGGTCGGTTCCGGCGCAAGCCCTATCCCCTGGCCGGAGCCGGCAGCCTCCCAGCTGACGAGGATCGGCCGCATGTCTGCTCTGGCCGGCTGCTGAGCTCCAACTGAAGGCCGGCGCCTGGCTTTTATACTTCCGGGTCGCCGTCTGACCCTTTGAGGGGCGGGGCTTCCGCCCGGAAGTTCCGCCCTGGGGGAAGATGGACGGGGCTCAACCCTCCCTGTGGAGGAGGGGAGCCACACCGCCTCGCCTACAGTGCCTTATAGAGTTAGATTGAGCTCTGTGGATCTATTTAGCTTAACAAAGAGAAGGCTAAGGGGCCACTTGATTACAGTGTATAAGTATCTACCTAGGGAACAAATATTTAATAATGGGCAATTCAGTCTATCAGAGAGAGGTATAATGTGATCCAATGGCCGGAAGCTGAAGCTAGATAAATTCAGACTGGAAATAAGATGTAAATTCTTAACAATGAGAGTAATTAACCATTGAAAAAATTTACCAAGGGTCCTGGTCTATTCTCTATCCTTGACAATTTTTAATCAAGATTAGATTTTTTTGTAAAAATCTGCTTTAAGAATTATTTTGGAAAAGTTTTGTGGCCTGTGTTGTACGGGAGGTCAGATTAGATGATCACAGTGCTCCCTGGGAATCTATGAATCAGGACACATTTGAATTTTCTTGTAGAATACAACCTGGCTGTTACTAATGCCTTCTGAAAAGCATGATTTATGTCTGGAAGAAGATTGCACTAGATATCTAGGAACACACTACCTACACTTGGGCTGTTTTCTTGCCTTTTCTGCTTATCTGTACTAGAGTGAAGAACATGTTGTTGAAATCCAACTGTGTGTTAGAGGCCTTTGGCAATGCCAAAACCAACCGTAATGATAACTCCAGCAGATTTGGAAAATACATGGATATCAACTTTGATTTCAAAGGAGACCCGATAGGTGGACATATCAATAACTATTTACTAGAAAAGGTAAGCTGAGTTCGACTGTAAAGTGCTAGGCTGTCTTCTCATGTATAATGATAATTTTTAAAATGGCAAATACTATGTTTTATATGTGTCCCTCCTGAACTCACTTCAAGTAGTTTATTGAATATCCATCATAGAATGACTGTCACTTCAAATCTAGACCTTAATTTTTTCCCCCAGAATCAATAAAGGTATGATCGCTAAAATTAAGAAACTGTCAAAGCACCGCAACTAATTTGTTGCAGCACAAACACCATAAAACCATTGTTTTCAGAGCTCATTCCATCCTAGAACTCGGGGGATAAATAAAAAGGTTTCAGAATGTTTTGTCTGTGCTTTGTACCCGGAATAAAATCTGAGATTAATTTAACATGTATAAAATTGCTTCCCACAGAAATTCTTGCCCTGAAATCTCACTGGTCAAGCATTAATTATGAAGATTTCTGTGTGTCTGCAAGTAGTGGTGGTGTGGTTTTAGAAATATTGCATTGAACTGATGCCATAGCTTTACATGATCATCTGTTAACTTTTATTACGTATTCCAGGAGAGTGATGGAAAAAATGTATTTCATGTCATTTTAGACTATACAGATTTGACAGCATCTGGCAACATTTTTAAACTTCTGTCTTTATTTCTCTGAAACCTAGTTCCAGAATAAACATTTTGTTGTGTTTTTAGTGTTTAATATGTACTGCTTTGACCCTAGTGACACACTAAGGGAAAATATTGTTTGCAACTGCAATGGCTTTAAATCAGGGGTAGGCAACCTATGGGAGACGTGCCGAAGGCGGCAAGCATGCTGATTTTCAGTGGCACTCACACTGCTCAGGCCCTGGCCACCGGTCTGGAGGGCTCTGCATTTTAATTTAATTTTAAATGAAGCTTCTTAAACATTTTAAAAACCTTATTTACTTTACATACAACAATAGTTGTAGACTTATAGAACGGGACCATCTAAAAACTTTAAAATGAATGACAGGGATGCGAAACCTTAAATCATAGTGAATAAATGAAGCCTCGGCACAGCACTTCTGAAAGGTTGCTGACCTCTGCTTTAAATCATAAGACTTTTTATAAAATGTGTTTGACTGCACTATGCTAAGTTTCTGTTTCTGTTAAAATATTTATTTATTTGTTCGTTTATTTATTTTTAGCCCAATTGGCTGATGAGGGCAGGCAATGATTTTTCATTGCTGCATGCAGAGCTCTGATCTTAAATCAGCTAACCTTGCATGATCATACAAATCATCATATTTACAACAGCCAACTCACTAATTTCTCATTGACTTTGCTAATCCACTATCCTGGTAATTCTCACAGGAAACCTAGTTGTTTCACTCTACTTCTCAGCAAAGATTTAATAGCAAAAGATGGCTCTGTAATGAGCTTTTATTACTGAGACTTTATTGTTACAAAATATTCTATGCTTCACCAGCTAGTTAAGGATTTAAACAAAACTACATTATGCTATTCAAAGGCCTTGTCTACTACAGGGGGAGATGGATCTAAGTTATGCAACTTCAGCTACGTGAATAACTTAGGTCTACTTACGTGGGATCTATACTACGCAATGTCGACTGGAGATGCTCTCTCATCAACTCCCCTTGCGCTTCTCGTTCAGGAGGAGTACAGGAGTCGATGAGAGAGTGATCTGCAGTCGATTTAACGGGTTTTCACTAGACCCACTAAATCAATCGCCGATGCATCGATTGCCGTGCATCAAGCCCCTGGTAAGTGTAGACAAGGCCAAAGTATACATTTAGTCATGCAGTATCTGACTCCTGGCTTTACTTCCTCATTCATTTTCAAAATCCTGTAGTTGGCAGTTGAATGTGAAGTTCCACTGTAGTTCCCCTAAATCTTACACTGGTCTGGGACTAAGATCTGAATGCCTCTTACTCCTGTCAACACTAATCTTAGATTAAAAGTGAAGCATAACTTGCCACTGCTTTATGGATAGTTCAGTGATTTGAGCATTGGCCTGCTAAACTCAGAGTTCTGAGTTCAGTTCTTGAGGGGGCCACTTAGGGATCTGAGGCAAAATCAGTGCTTGGTCCTGCTAGTGAAGGCAGGGGGCTGGATTTGATGACTTTTCAGGGTTCCTTCCAGTTCGGTGTGAGAGATTCTTGTGTGTTAGCAGAAGAATTTACCACAAGAGTTCCCTAACTGTGGACCCTGGAGCACTTGCTCAAAATAATTTATGTAAGCAATTACCATGGTCACCACAGGAGGAGTCATCTTTAAAAATATCCTATTGTTTCTGTATTTGTATGACTGGGCTGTACCCTCCATGGGACAGGGACTGCCTTGTGTCATACACCACTAGTAATGATCAGTAGTACGTTTGTAGGGTAAAAAGTGCTGAGGGATTTTGGTAAAGATAGTGAATTATTGCATTGGCAGACTAAGGTAAGATATTTAAGAAGCACACTATTTGTGTCTAAAAATACATGTCATTGCATCTTTTCCCCCACAGTCCCGAGTGATTGTGCAGCAGCCAGGAGAACGAAGCTTTCACTCTTTTTATCAGGTTAGTGTTTGCCTACTCAAATGGAAATTAGTTGACTCATTGCTAGCAGGACATACAGACAAAGCAATTAACACATTCCCTCTTGCATGCATTTTTTTAAAGGGGTGCTCTGTGTTATCACATTCTGAGCCAGTTTTCTGCTTTTAACAATTATATGTTGGCTGAAGATGTCTAATTTTGGAGAGGGGCCATGGAAAGGTGAAATATTCTTCCTCCATCCTCCTCTTTATTAACACATTTGTAAACTTATTAGTACTTCTGAGCATATGGTACTATATCTGGACTTTGGATTAGTACTTCATTAGCAGTACAACTATATCCTCTTTTTTTCATGAGGCTTCTGTAATTTGGATGGAGCTAATTTCATGGCACTGAATACATTCATATCTTAACTTCATATTTTTACTTCAGTGCCTTCAGTATTGTTTGTGGTAGGCTGATGCCACTGTGTAGGCTCTGGGGAAAGAGATGCCCCTCATCTTACCTCTTTGTGAACAAAATGATCAACATACCTGCCTTACTTTGTTCAGCACAGTTGCTGATATTTGCCACCATGGTGTATATATATAGCACTTTATTTCCAACAAGTGGCAATTTGAAGATGTTTCCATTGGGGAAATTACATGTGTTTGGTCCTGCATGCTTTCCTGAAAACATCTGTATGATGTTGCCCTTGTGCAGAGGTTTTGACTTGTTTTCAAGGTTGTTGCTTTAACAGCCTTAAAGGCAACCACCTGGAAGGTGTTTTTGGCTCTGTAATGGTGAAGACCGTGTATATCATAGCCACAATGCTTACACAGCCTTTCCCTGCGACTTTGTGATGCTTACAGGCTTCAGGTGTCGAGGCTGTTTGCATGTTAGTAATGGAAATGGAAAGTTGTGGTCATGCCTCACCATGCATGAGGAAGAAGGATCAGAATGTATTCAGTGTAGCAATAAATGAGTAACTTATGATATTACACCAACTATGAACATATTGGATAGTGTTTGTTTTTTGGATTGATATTTGTTTTTTAAAATACTATTTGCACAGCTTCTCCAGGGAGGTTCTGATCAGATACTACGCTCTCTACATCTTCAGAAAAATTTCTCTGCATACAACTATATTCGGGCCGGAGGGCAGTTAAAGGTGAGGATGCAGTTAATTTGTTTCAAGTAACTTGTTCTAAAGTTGTAAATGCATCTGGAAGTGGTACATTGACTTTAGCTGTACATCCTTGCTCATAATTGTGGGAAGATATCGTAAGAGAAATGAAGAATTCCAGTCACAATCTAAAAGCTGTCACCCCCAGCTGCCGTGATGGATTGCTGTGCCTTGTTGCTGCTTCCTCCCTGCAGCAGCTGCCAGTATGATGATGAGAGGGCAAACAGCCTGGGTGTGGAGTACAGGCAGGCAGTAAAGGGGCTCTCAGAATCAACCTCAACAGCTCATGGTCTAAGTGGCTTCACATAAAATGGTTTCATATAGGGCATGTGGGACTTTGGTTATTGATAGCAGACCCCAAACAAATTGGTTCCCAGTGCAGGCACCATTTTGACCTATTTTCTATCTCGTGCCATTCATGAAATCTCCTTTAGATCAGTAATACAATCCAGTCTTCTTCAAATGGTTGCACTTGTCCATTCCACTTCAGGTTTGTGCATGCCCAGTGCACTGTTGGAGATTTTTCCCTCAGCGGTACCCATTAGGGCCATGCATACACCATCTGCTGCTGTGTGCTGCTGCACTATGTTGTAAAGGATAGAGCCACACCCAATTCCCTTTAGTTCCTCCTTACCACCCAAGACAGTTATTGGAGCATGCTATCTTGCTGCTGAAAATTTTCTTAATTTTACATTTTGTATATAGCTGGTACTCATTAATAGTTTTTCTTAAGATAATGTAGCATTAGATTTCCTTTATTTGTGTACTTTTTTGGTACTCTTTGGTTCCTGCTGTGTGGGTACTGGTACCTGGTGGTGTAGGCGTGCCTCAGTCCTCAGGATGCTTTCAAGAAACAGATGCTGATTAGTGACCTGCACTTTAAGTGCCTGAAGGGCCTAGAAGAAGCTTATGACAGAGATGGTACCAGATCTGCAGAAACTTTAAACCCAGAACTGAAAAAGAAGGGAGGTCTGTCATAGTATAATTCCTCAATCTGAACCTTAGAGTTCAAATATGAGGTACTAGCATAAACTCCTCTAAGCTTAATTACCAGCTTAGATCTGATAGCGCTGCCACCAGCCAAAATTTCCAGTGTTTTGGCTCACTCTGGTCTCCCCAAAACCTTCCTGGGGACCCTAAGACGTCAGAGGCCCTGAATCCCCACACCACCAAGGAAAACAACAGCTCGGGCGCCGGTCCTGGAGGCTACATCCCAGCTCCCCTCTCTGGTATCCTGGGCGATACTGTACTTTAAACTCCTGAATGCAAAACAGAGAGGGCAATTTATCTGCCCCCTTCTTCTTCCCCTGAGCTGCACAGATTCACCTTCCGTAAATCTAAACAAAGAGAATTTCCTCTCTTCGTCCTAGCCTACCAGAGAACTCAAAACAAGCTAAAAAAAAGGCTTTAATATAAAAAGAAAGAAAAACACAAAACAGATCTCTTGCATCAAGGTGACAATACAGCAGGCTATTGCTTAAAAGAAAAATTATGAAATAACAGCTAGTTCAAAAAGAAATTACAATTAAACATTCCAGGAAACTACCCACATGAATCAAAAAAAATATAAAAACTATTGGTCTTCTACCTTTGTACTTATCACTTTTGGAAAAGCAGAGATTAGAGAAGTCTGGAGGTAGAATGCTCCATTAGCTGAGAGTAACGTAGATAACAGAGCCACAGCAAAGACACACTACCCAAAGAACTTCCCTCCCTGAGCTTTAAAAATCCGGTTTCCTGATTGGCTTCCTCTTGGTCAGGTGTTTGGTTCCCTTTGTTAATCTCCTTTACTAGGTAAAAGAAACTTAACACCTTGAGCTATCTGTTTATGACAAGGTCCACTAAACACCGTTCTGGTGGAGGCAACCTGCACGCACCTCAGAGCGTCCCAATTCAGTGTGTGATTGAGCCACATCTGCTTCGATTAAGAGTGCGCTGCCTGTTTTGCAGTACTCCTTCTCTGGTACTGAGGAATACACACCAGAAGATGTATGAAGGACTTGGTATCTGGGATAATCAGAGGCCCTGACACTAAAGTCCAGCACCAATGCTGGTGAGGAGGATAGACTGCAATTGAGGCTGAAGCACTCTCTGGTTCAAATAACTGCTCAGGCAGGGTTGTTGACTTCAAGCACAGGTACATGATCCTAAAGACGCCCACTGAGTCAGTGGGACGGTCTTTGTTGGCTTCACAGTGGAGGAACTGTACCATTGAAACAGAATGATGTGGAACTGTGACCTTTAGTCTCTCGATACTAGATGGACACTGCAAGCACCTTCTTTGTACACCCGCTATCGAGAGGCAAACTGCAGTGATCTCACTAAATGCCCTTTCCCAAGACTACTGGCACCAACCCGGCACTGGACAGGAAGTAGCTCCTCTTTGGTTGATGAAGCAGTCATCTCTGAGTTGGAGTTGGCTGTTACATGTGTCAGCTGTGTCAATTGCAGAAGCTTCTGTCCCTTGGCTGACCAGGAATAGAAATTGATGCTCTGGTACTCATAACCAGTGGCCATGTTGGAACATCTTGGAGGTTTTCTAGCTTGCCCAAGTGTCTCCACACCTTTCCTGTTCTCATAGACTCGTAAGGTCAGAGAGAGACCAAGCAGATCATTGCTAGTCTACTCCTGCAC
Organism: Chelonoidis abingdonii; assembly: GCF_003597395.2. Lineage (NCBI taxonomy): Eukaryota > Metazoa > Chordata > Testudines > Testudinidae > Chelonoidis > Chelonoidis abingdonii. Next base: position 14,374,488 of record NC_133789.1, read on the forward strand.
AAAGCAGCCCCGAACTACCATTCCACTTTTATAACAACCCTGACCCATACGACACATAAAGCAGTTATTGAAGTCCTACAAAATTGATGGAATATTGAAGACCTCAGCTGCAGAGAATCCATCCACAAGATGACATGCCCCAAAGCTGCAGGAGTAAGGCGGAGAAACTCCAGGGCCCCTGCCAATCCGCTGGAGGAAACCCTCCCGACCAAATAGGTGATCAGCTAAACCTGACATGGGCAAGACTCACACAGCCAGCACCAGGAAAGAATTTCTGCAGAACTCAGATCCCATCCATCCAACCCCTCACAGAACATTGCGCAGACTTCTGCTAAATCCAAAATCATATGCAAAATTAAACTCCATCAACACCATCCCTCCATAATACTTACAAGCTTAGTCTTAGCCAATAGTCTTGCCCCCACTAACTTCCTGGAAGGCCTGTTCCAGAACTTAACAGCCCTAATAAGGTTAAAACCTCATCTAATTAAGTCACTTCCTAATGTCCAGTTTGTACATTTGTCTGTGCCTACATTAATACTAAGCTTAAATATCTCTCCCCCTAACGTTAATACCCCTGATATATTACATAAGAAACTGATCCCCCAGAGCTTCTTTTGGCTAGGCTAAACAAGCCAAGCTCTTTGAGTCTCCTTTCATAAGGAGGTTTCATTCTCGATTACCAGTAGCCCGTCTCGAACCTGTTCCAGTTTGAATTCATCCTTCTTAAACATGGACATAACAAAACGAACACACTAATTCCAGGTGGGGTCTCACCAGCGCCTAATACTGAGTAACTTAACACCTCTCTCCTTACTGGAAATACCTCGCCTGATGCACCCTAAAACCACATTTGCTTTTTTAACGGCCATATCGATTGGCTCATAGACGTCCGCTATAACCAATATCCCAAGGTCCTTCTCCTCCTCTGTTGTTCCAACTGATGCGTCCCCAATGTATATCTAAAATTCTTATTAATTAATCCTAATGCATGACCTTGCACTTTACTATATATTTCATCCTATTGAATTACTCCAGTGTTTACAAGGTGTCCAACTTCCTGTATAAGTATCGGTCCTTCTCTGTGTTAGCAATACCAACAAGCTTTGTGTCATCCGCAAACTTTATTAACACATCCGTCCTTTGTGCAAAGGTCATAATAAGGTTAAATAAGGTTGGTCACCAAAACCAATCCTTGAGGGACTCCACTAGAAACCTCCGTTAGCCTGACAGTTCACCTTCAGTATGACCGCGCGAGTCTCCCTTTAACCATTTCCTATCCCCAAATAATCTCAATAATCCCCATTTTCCAATAACCTAACAGAGTCATTGTGAACATGTCAATGCCTTACGGAAACGAGGTAAATTAGATCTACCGAATTGTCCTTTGTCTAAGTAATCTTCACCTTCTCAAGAAGGAGACAGTTGGTTTGGCACAATCTACCTTTATAAATCCAGTTGCATTCGTCCCAATTACATTGACCTCAATGTCTTAACTACTTTCTCCTAAAATTTTCCAAGACCTACATACTACAGACGTCAAGGCAACAGCCTATAGTTACTGCGTCACTTTTTCACTTCAAAAATGGAACTACATAGCATTCACCATGTCTACGGTAAACACCCTGAGTTTACCGATTGATAACAACTCGCTAATGCGGCTCGGCAATTTCATGCGCCAGTTCCTTTAAGATACCTTGGATGGAGATTTCCGGGCCCCCGATTTTGTCCCATTAAGCGTGTTCAAGTTTTGCCTCTACTCAATAACAGTCAGATATCCCCCACCATACCCTCATTACCCGTATTATCATACCTCACATCATCCCTAAACTCCTCATAGAGCCTATAAAGAGCTACAAAGTATTTATTAGATATTGGGCATGCCTAGGTTATCCTTAACCTCTATTCCACTCAGCGTGCAGCGCGCCACTTCTTCTTCTCGTTTCTTCTATATTTATGTGCTGTAGAACCTTTTACTATTGGTTTAATTCCCTTTGCAAGGTCGTTCACATGCTTTAGCCTTCCTAACTTTATCCTACATGTTCTGACCTCACTAAGGTAGCTTCCCTTGCTAATCCCGCCTTTCTTCCACTCCCTGTAAGCTTTCTGCTTTTTCCTAATCCCCTCTCTGAGATGCTTGCTCATCCAGCTTGGCCTACAACTCCTGTCCATGGTTTTTTTCCCCTTTCTTGGGATGCAGGCTTCCGACAGTTTCTGCAGCTTCTTCTTCAGAAGACATCCAGATCCTTCTTGTCAAGAGTAGCAGGAAGAAGGTGCCAGGTTCAGAATTGAACATGGAAGGTCTGCTTTGGTGCCTTCCCCCAATCCCTCCCAGTAATTGGGAGAAGCTATACTTGAGCCAATCCTGTGGTGGTGGTCCTCATTGCCTGAGCAGGCGGTAGTATCAGAGGGTTCTTTACTTCCATTGGATGATTATATTGTCCACTAAGACCTGCTAAAGAGGGTGACTTTTGCCTTAAATATTCAGGTGGAAATGGTTCTAGAGAGGTCTCACAGATTGGTCAATATCTTGGCATCTGTGGAAGCTTCTCAAGTGGCATTTCCAATTAACAAGGCTATTCTGGTGCCCACTAAAGTGCTGTGGCAAACTCTATCTTCCCTCCCTCCTAGAGTGCTAGGGCCAGAAAGTATCTACTCCAAAATTAAATGATGCAAAAAAAAAAAAAAAAAAAAAGCTCAATCTATTGGCAGAAAACTTCATTTAACAGCTGAGCTACAGCTCAGGATTGTTAATCAGCAAGCACTGCTGATCATTGATTTTAACCTCAAGGACAATGTTTTAAAATTAACGGATGCGAGACAGGTGTTTCTTGTTATGATGGAATTGGGGTACACCCGTCAGTTTATTTCTACCCCCCAATTTCCACCCTCTTCCCAAGCTCTTTTCAGGGACCATTCTCACAGGGAAGTTCTCCTGTGGGAAGTTCATTCTCTTCTCCAGCTGGGAGCCCTAGAGGGGAGGTTCCTCTATTTCACAGAGGGATGAGGTTTTATTCTTGCTGCTTCCTTATCCCCAAAGTGAAAGGAGGTGTCAGACCTATGCTAGACTTGAAGCAGCACAACAAATGCCTAAAGAAAATAGTATTTCTCAAGATCACAGTGGCTTCCGTTATCTCCTCCCTGGATCCTGGTGACTGGTATGCTGCCCTCGACTTAAAGGACACGTATTTCTGTGTGGTAATACATCAAAGCCACAGGAAATTTCCCAGGTTTTTGGACAAACAATTCCACTACCAGTTTACAGTCCTGCCATTTGGCCTGTCCTCAGCCCTGCGTGTTCAGAAAGTTCATCGGAGTGGTGGTGCTTTCCTGAGAAAATCAGAAGTTCAAATATTTCTCTACATGGGCTACTGGTTGGTGAGAGGCTGGTCCATGAGTCATATGCTATCCAGTGTGGCTGTGATCCAATCTATCTTCAGCGTGCTAGGATTGCTCATAGAGGAAAGGTATTTTTTGTGCAGATGACAGAAGTGAGAGTTCATAGGAGTGGTCTTGGACTCTGGAAGCCAAGGCCTTTCTCTCTTAGGCCAGGTTCCAGATGATGCTGGCCATTTCTTTAGACTTGAACACCCGTCCTACCACAATGGCATGGCATTCTCTTAGACTGGTGGAGTGTATTGCATCATGTACTTATGAGGTGTGCTAAGCCAGGCTTCATCTCAGGAAACTTCAAGAATGGCTGAGCTGAGTGTACTTTCCGTTCGTCTTCCTCTGGACATGGTGGTTCGGATGCCTGTATGAATCTTAAAAGCAGCAAAGAGTCCTGTAGCACCTTATAGACTAACAGATGTATTGGAGCATAAGCTTTCGTGGGTGAATACCCACTTCGTCGGATGCATGATATAAATCTTAGCCTCTCTGGACTGTTGGACAGACCTTGCGTGTGTGTGTGTATTTCATTTGCCTCTTTTCAGCCTACTTTGGCCCTTAGTTATTGGCACTTACACCTGAGGTTGGGGGGCCCACCTAGGATCCCTGCAGACTCAAGGCCTGTGGTCTGCCCAGGATTTAACTCTCCACATAAATGGTAAGAGAACTGAAAGATATTCAACTAGCTTGTCATGTTTTTTCTTCTGTATCTCCGGAATGAATTTGCCACCTCTTCCATCCCAACCATTCACTTAACAGCCCGGATGCTCTGTGGTTGACACCTCAGGAGATCTGTTTAAAGGGAGAGCAAGTCATGCTCTTGAATAGTGGAAAACCTTCTACTAGATATACTTAATTGGCAAAGTGGAAGAGAATCTGTGGTTCCAACAAAAAGGAGTTTCCCCAGTCTCAACTTCAATATCACATGTGCTGGACTATTTAGTTAAAACTGAACAGCAAGGTCTGTCCTCTGGTGTCCGTGCCTTGTCATGGCGAGACATCTTGCGTGCTCTCACGATCCACAGAGTCTGTGTTGGCAGGGGCTTTTTGCTCCCGGTAGGTTCAACCATGCAGGGTTGGTCTGTATGGGAGGGCCCACACAAAACAGACACCCTGGTTCTCCAGGTTGAGGGTTAGGTACAGGGCTAACAACCCTGTCCTATAAAAAAAACAAAGCTAGCTCATGTCACTGCAGATATGAGGAAAAGTATGAACATGTCCAAACTCTCTTCATTCCATACAACCTGCCTCAGAAAAATCCTCCATATCTTTTGTCCCAGTACAATCTCAAACCAAGATCTATTGGCATAATGCAGCCAAGAAGATATGAGCACCATCATTGCCAGGAGATGCTGGACATGGATTGATCATGTGCTTCGGATGGAAACTGATTCCATCACCAAAGTAGCAATAAGATGGACACCTGAAGGCAAGTGAAAACGAGGCCGTCCGAAAACAACATGGTGAAGAGCTGTGGAAGCCGAGCTGAAAAACCTGTGGCACAACTGGGGAACCATCGAAAGACTTGCCAGAAACAGACAGGAGTGGAGGGCTTTGTCACTGCCCTAAATGCCAGTGGCGTAAAGGGAACATGATGATTGATGATGACGAAACAGCAACTTCTCTTCATTAGTTCCATCAGGATCCTTCTAGCAGTTATCTTAGCTTTCCATCCTCTGACTGGTACTCGCTCTCTTTTTTTCCAATCCCACGTCAGTCAGGTTTTTGAAGGTTCTGGACCGGTTATATCCCCATGTAGAGGATCCTTATTTCCCTCTTAGCACTTAAACCTGGTATTGACAAAGCTAATGGGTCTTTCCTTTGAATTGTTATCCACCTGTTCATTACTCCATCTCTCAATGAAGGTAGCCTTTTTGGTGTCAATCGCCTTGGACAGGAGAGTGGGTTAATTATGAGTCTGTATCTGGTCTTCTGTATACAGTCTTCTACAAGGACAAATTATACCTGCTCCTTCATCTGAAGTTTCTCACCAAAGTTGTCTCACTTCCACATCAATTTGCCAACTTTCTTCCTGAAGCCTCATGCTCATAAGGACGAGTACAGATATGACATGGTCAGTGTAACTTTTTTCCAAACAACATGCTTGCACTTACTTGTGAGTCACCTGAAGAGGAAGGATGTGTCCAATCACTCGAAGGAGGAACTGTTACTAACCTGTTCTGTAACAGTTCTTTGTGAGGTGTTGCACACGTCCATTTCAGGACCTACCCTCCTTCCCCTCTATATCAAGATCTGTTTAGTAAGAAGGAACAGAGGAGGGTGAGGGTGGGATGTGTCCCACCCCGATCTAGATTGTCTTTTTTCTCACCCCACTGGATATTGCAATTCATAGTACATAGGTTTCACTCTTGAAACCTGGGCCAGTCCACTCTGTTGGAGTCTTCAGAGTGTCCCTGTTGCTTGCAGCGTAGGAGGGGGAAGGAAGAAGGCCATGCATGGGGCCTTTGTGTTCTGTTTTATACCCTTAGTCCCATGTGCTTGGAGAACACAAGTCCAAGGGATGTCTGGTGAGCATTCTTGAGTCACAAGCTGAAGCAATGCCCTGGTGTGTCTCCTGTGAGTGAGTCATTGAATTGTAACTCCTCTGCTGGGCAATAGCTGGTGATGTCTGTTCAGCACCCACCCGGGCATTGGCTACCTCCCGTGTCATTGTCTCTGGAGAGCTTATATCTGGGCGCCTCCCAAACCCACAGCATATTTTAGTGAAAACCATACAACACATTCTCATAATCTCACATGCATTAATGATATACGTATTTAGATAGAACCATGGGTTTCAGCAGATCATAGCCTTTCCCCTGATACCTCCCACGGCCTGCTTTACCTGTAATATCACAATTATATATAAATGAGGAATATGGGGGTTACAGGACACTCCCCCAAGGTATAGACTGTCACACAATGGTCTGTAGAGAGAAAGCAAAATCAAAGTGATTCATGTTTCTGCATGCACTGCACACCAAGGCAGACTAGCTTACCAGGCAGAAGTTAAATTAAGTGGTATCTTCACTCATTGTTATTCACTCAGTTTAGATCAGTGATTGATCACTCTGCATCTGGAAACTAAAAAACAAGTGCCCCATGGCCCCTCCAAATGTCAGGACGTCTAATTCAAGTAGATGAATGTTTTCTTATCAAGCAGGCGGAGATCTTTGTTATATGCTTTCCTACCATTCTGCTGCTTCTTGGGACCATACACAACCTGCATAGTGTGGCAATGATATTGTTTATGCATTTCTGGCTGAAGAGGCTGTGGTTTTCAGGCTGATTAACTCAGTATTGAATCTCCTGATCCTTCTGCATTGTATAAGAGGTCTGCTGATGGTTGTAGATGAAGTCCGTGAGCAAATCCCTCAACAACCTTTTAGGGATGAGCTTGAAGACCCTCCCAGTTTGTATGAAGAACAGCAAGGCAGCAGATCTAGATGGGATCCCTGCTGAAATCTTTAAAGACGGTGGACCAGAGCTAATTTGGCAGCTTTACCTGCATATCCTCAAAATCTGGATAAAGGAGGAGATACCTAGTGAAATGAGGGATGCCCTGATTGTCACCCTCTTCAAGAAAGGAGATAAAGTGGATTGTGGAAATTATTGTAGTATCTCCCTCCTAGCCATTGCTGGCAAAGTTCTGGCGTGGATTCTTGCAACTTGCCTTCTGCCCCTGTCGGAAGAAAATTTACCAGAGTCACAGAGTGGTTTCTGACCATGTTGTGGAACTGTGTATATGATCTTCACAGCACGGCAGCTGCAAGAAAAGTGTTGGGAGCAAAACCAACCGCTGTACATGACTTTTATTGATCTAACTCAGGGGTAGACAACCTATGGCACAGGTGCCGAAGGCGGCACACAAGCTGATTTTCAGTGGCACTCACAGTGCTTGGGTCCTGACCACCGGTCCAGGGGGCTCTGCATTTTAGTTTAATTTTAAATGAAGCTTCTTAAGCATTTTAAAAACCTTATTTACTTTACATACAACAACAGTTTAGTTATATATTTTAGACTTATAGAAAGAGACCTTCTAAAAATGTTAAAATGTATTACTGCCACGCGAAACCTTAAATTAGAGTGAATAAATGAAGACTCGGCACGCTACTTCTGAAAGGTTGCTGACCCCTGATCTAACAAAAGCCTTTGATTCAGTGAATTGCCATGCCCGCTGGACTGTACTTTCTAGGATTTGATGTCCTGATAAATACATCAATGTCCTAAAATTTCTTCATGATAACATGAAAGCGACTGTTTTGGGCAGCACTGGCTCCCGGAGTGAACCTTTCAAAGTACAAACAGAAGTCAAACAGGGCTATATCATCGCTCCAGCCAGGTTTGTGGTTTTTATTGCTGTCATCCTTTACCTAATTGCTGGGAAGTTTACAGGTGGCGTTGAAGTCATTTACAGAATGAACGGGAAAGCTGTTCAGGCTTAGCAGGCTGAAAGCCAAGAGAGAGATCTCCACAACAGCAACTTCAGTATGTTGATGACCATGCAATCTTGCCCATTCTGAGAAAGATCTTCAAACTATCTTGAATGTGTTTTCCGATGCTTACACATGTCTTGGTTTCACCCTTACTATCAAGAAGACTAAAGTGCTCTATCAGCCCTCTCCAAATGAGATATTACATGTCCCATCTATCAGAATCAATGGAGTGGCACTGGAGAACGTTGATCATTTCCTCTACCTTGGAAGTCATCTTTCATCCAAGACAGATATTGATGCAGAAATTCAGCATCGCCTGAGCTGTGCCAGTGTAGATTTTTCTTGTTTACAGCACAGAGTTTTTGAAGATCGTGACATTCGAACAGACGCCAAGATTCTTGTTTATCAAGCCATTATTTTCCCAACACTGTTGTATGGGTCCGAAACTTGGACAAACTATAGACACCACTTGAAAGTCCTTGAGAGATACTATCAATGCTGCCTTCATAAGATTCTGAAGATCAAATGGGAAGACAGGTGCACCAATATTAATGTTCTGGAAGAGGTAAAGACCACCAGGATCGAGGCAATGGTCATCTGTCGTCAGTTCCACTGGACTGGACACATTGTCCGGAGGCCAGACCATTGCCTCCCAAAACAGGTCCTGTTCTCTCAGCTGAAAGAAGGGCACCATAACGTGGATGGACAACGGAAGTGTAATAAGGACTTACTTTAGGTTGTCCTTCAGCATAATATTGTCATTGGCACTTGCCCAGGATTGCTTAAAATGGAGTGAAGTCCTATGTGATGGTCCCCTGCATTTTTTATTTACTCGCCGACAAGCTGAAAAGGACAAGAGGTGCAGGAGGAGGAAGAGACTGGCTTCCAGTCATGGTCAACAACCTCCTACTGAGTCTGAAAATATCTGCCCTCATTGTAATAGAACAAGGATTGGTCTTATTAGTCACCTGAGAACCCATAACTCCCTTGGAAGATGATCATACTCTGTAATGAGTGTTCGCCCAAAGATCAGTCATCCATCTTTAGGACAAGACAGATTCAAAACGGTTACTCATATGAGGTGATTAACACTCTCAGGAACCCAGAAAGAAGTCAATGACCAGAACTTATTCTATTAGCTGGTACAGAATTCATAGTTTAAGGATGGAAAAACAGTTTTGAACAGTCTCAGGTTCCTTCAGAAGGGCCTTAATATGGTTGTATAAAAACTTCCAAGCTAAAGGTTAAGTCTCCACACTATGATGTACACATTTATGTTCAGGAACGTCAAATTCAGGGCAAATCCTGACATCAAATGCTTCCTGTATGGCACTACCTCACAAGGTCATTGAACAAAACCGTGGGACCTTAGCATCAGCATCCAACAGTTCATAATACTTTCTGGATAAGTATTTTCCTCCTGCCAGCTAATTTTGTAGCTCAAGTGGTAGCAGACCGTGGTCCAGTGCTGAAAGCTGAGAATAAACCCTGTTTCTGATGCATGATGGGAGAATTATACCTACCATTTTTCTTTAAAAAGAAGAAAAAGAATAACTTTTAGTAAGTAACTTCCTGTCTTGAGAGTGTTTTTAGGTTGCAAAGTCAAGAAGATGGAATCTAGTAGCCTGCACAACCATAAATTTGGCTCTTGTGCGTATGCATTGTGATGGTCTTTAATTACATGATCACATTCTATTTTCAAAGGTCCCCAGCTTCTTGCAGATTATAGGACTGATGTACAAAGGAGGCAGAATTAAATTGCCTAGGTAACTGTAAAACTGGCATTTCTTAATGTTTAGTGGTTTATTTTGCAATCTAAATAAAACTGAAGAGTGTTTTTTGATATGCGATAAATAGAATAGATAGTGGCTGTGACCTACTGTTCTGTGCAACACTCACTTTTTTTAGTAACACGTCTGTGACATCTGTGGTGGTTGCATAATGGCTGCTGCGTTATGTCCTTAAAGCTGTGCCATAGTGATGCTTTATATTCTAGGATGTTTGTCTGGAGTATGAAAAGTACTACATCAAATAAATCTCTATTTTCCTTAGTGTTCCATCAATGATGGTGCAGAGTTCAAAGCAGTGGCAGATGCTATGAAAGTGATAGGCTTCAAACCAGAGGAGGTTCAAACTGTCTACAAAATTTTGGCTGCCATTCTTCATTTGGTGAGTTCTCTGCATGTGGGTTTGTGGAAACTGTTTTTCCAGGATTGCAATGGTAGGGCAACCAGGCTGTTACTTGTGTTACAGTGTGACTTCAGTAGTTGAGGAGTTCCATCAGATGCAGTTGGAAGTGCTGTTTGGCTGAAAAGTCAACACTATTCCTGCCTGCCAGTAGTGGGTCAAATTCCCCTGTGGGACTACTGTGATCATCTGGTCTGACCTTCTGTATAACACAGGGCTTAGAATTTCCCAATAGTAATTCAGAATAATGGCTCATCAATCTTCATGTCAGTTTTTCTAGTGATGTCATTAAACTGGAAACTATATCCTAGGACTTTGTGGTGAGCTGTAGTGAAGATGGAAAGGATAAATATAAATAATCTGTGGATTCTGCTTAGTGTTTTTTAATTCCAACTCTTCTCTAGACCCCTGTCTTGTAACAGTCTTTGCCTGATTAAACTTATTTTAATTAGTTTTGTCATAACTTTGTTCCTTGAATCCTGCTAAATACTAAAGGCCAAATCCTCCTTCGGGTCACAGGCAAAGGCGAAACCTATGGGGGTGGGGGGGTCAAGAAGGGGCACATGCCCCTCTCCAGACGCCTAGGGGGAGGCACATTCAGCAGGGAACCACAGTGGTGAAAGGAGCAGAACGTGGGACCGCTGAGTGGCCACACACCGGCAGCTTCTCCGGCGTGGCTGTACTGCCCTCAGCTCCGCCCCAGCCCTTCCACACAGCTGTGACTCCTGGGGTCTGTACAGCCCCACTAGAGGACAGGGCTGGGGCCAGTACTCGGACAGCCGTGCCAGAGGAGCTGCCTGTGTCAGGCCTCTTTCCTTTCGCTGCGGGAGGACAGAGCCCCACCCCAGGTAATGTGGGATGGGAAGGGGACAGGGAGAGCAAGGGGCCCAGGCTGGGGGCAGGACAGGGAGGAGTCACCAGGGGGGTCACGTGGTAGGTCGTGTGGGGAAGTCACATGCCCCCTTAGCTGGTCCCCCCTTTGTGTCCCTCCCATGAGTAGCGCATACAATATTGAGGACAATTTAGGCTGAATTTAGAAATGTGCTAATGATGTTTCATTTGTTGATGAACTGAACAGTAGATCACTCCCTGGAAATGAAGTGCTTACTTCAGCTTTGCTGACATTATTCTCAGCAGAGGCACATTTCCTTTCACTACTTGCTACAGGGGAATTTGAAGTTTTCAGTGGATGGCGACACACCTGTGATTGAAAATGGTAAGGTCGTGTCGGTAATTGCAGACTTGCTGTCAACAAAGTCTGACATGGTGGAGAAGGCCCTGCTTTTTCGAACTGTAGCTACAGGCCGGGATGTCATTGACAAGCAGCACACAGAGCAGGAAGCCACCTATGGCAGAGATGCTTTTGCAAAGGTGAGTCTGAATTCTCTTTTTACAAGTCTATGCTAGTTTGTCGTGCAACAATTTCCAAAACCCATGGCTCAGTTTTTGCTCTTTAATTTCACAAATGATAAGAGCCCTTGGATGAAAAAAAATATTGCAGAGTCCAACATCTGTGTAGCAAAAGGTTCAGCAAAGAGTGCAGATGCTTAATGAAGTTGTAAGAGAAGAGCACAAGGTTTTGGGGGGTGTTAATCTGGATGTTTCATCTTCAATATGTATTTTTAGTATGTTAACATAGTGAAAGACTTATTCTTCTAAATTAATGGGTGCAGCAGAGTTAAAATTTTATCTGTAAGCAGAGGCAACCCACAAAACAACTTTGGCTGCAGGGTTTGCAAGGACATTGGAAGTCTCTGTTCTGTTAGTTCATATCTTGATACAATGGAAATGCAATGAATGAGATTGAGAGAACGGATTATTGACAGTTCTAGCTGTCTGCTTGCTGTCAAGAAGAGAGCAGTGGAATGGTATGACACCCTTAAATACACATTGAAGATAGTGACAAATGCTACACCTTTGGTTGTTTGGCAACGACAGCAGTCTCCTTTGGAAGGGTTATAGTGACGGAGTATTCAGAGGACACTTAACTACTCACATTTATTTTAATTGTGAGAAGGAGGAATGGAGGGAGTTAAATGGTGGTATTGGGTAAGAGCTAACTTTTTGTCCAGTCACCTTGAATGTCCTTTTAAGGTTGTAATACTTGTCAGAGCTTCTTAGCACAGGTGTCACTAAACTGAATGGTTAGATTCTGAAGACAGAAAATGTACTTGCTTGTGACCACTTCTTGAAAAGTGAATTATGATAATGTTTTATAGTTCTGTATTTTGTGGTGTTAAGTGCTCAGTTCCAATGGGTGCGAGCACTGTATAAAAATGTTAATTTTGCATTCATCTGTTCACCTATATTTTCCATATTCATACAATTCTCTGGTCATAGAATCATAGAATGTCAGAGTAGGAAGGGACCTCAGAAGGTCATCTAGTCCAGCCCCCTGCTCAAAGCAGGACCAGTTCCCAACTAAATGATCCCAGCCAGGGCTTTGTCAAGCCTGACCTTAAAAACATCTAAGGAAGGAGATTCCACCACCTCCCTAGGTAACCCATTCCAGTGCTTCACCACCATCCTAATGAAAAAGTATTTACTAATAACCAACCTAAAACTCCCCCACAGCAACTTGAGACCATTACTCCTTGTTCTGTCATCTGGTACCACTGAGAACAGTCTAGCTCCATCCTTTTTGGAGCCCCCTTTCATGTGGTTGAAAGCAGCTATGAAATCTCCCCATATTCTTCTCTTCTGCAAACTAAACAATCTCATTTCCCTCAGCCTCTCTTCATAAGTCATGTGCTTCAGCGCCCTAATCATTTTTGTTGCCCTCCGCTAGACTCTTTCCAATTTTTCCACATCCTTCTTGTAGTGTGGTGCCCAAAACTGGTCACAGTACTCCAGAGGAGGCCTCACCAATGTCGAATAGAAGGGAATGATCACGTCCCTCGATCTGCTGGCAGTGCCCCTACTTATACAGCCCAAAATGCCATTAACTTTTTTTGCAACAAGGGCACACTGTTGACTCATATCCAGCTTCTCGTCCACTGGAACCCCTAGGTCCTTTTCTGCAGAACTGCTTCCTAGCCATTCGGTCCTTAGTCTGTAGCAGTGCATGGAATTCGTCCGTCCTAAGTGCAGGACTCTGCACTTGTCCTTGCTGAACCTCATCGGGTTTCTTTTGGCCCAGTCCTCTAATGTATCTAGGTCCCTCTGTATCCTATCCCTACCCTCCAGCATATCCACCACTCCTCCCAGTTTAGTGTCATCTGCAAATTTGCTGAGAGTGCTGTCCACGCCATCTTCCAGATTATTAATGTGGAGATGATTAAGTTGTTGCAATGTTGACTATGACGAATGAGGGAAGTAGGTAGCAGAATTGGTAGAGCTGTTTAAGATTCTATTCTCATATAAATTAATTTAGAAAGAAATACAGCGATGTTATACAGAAAGAATAGAAGTTTTCTCAGATAAAGAAGTCTGTTTAATTTTAGCAGGAGTTTTGCCAGTGACTATGGGTTTAATTTGAAAACCAGCTTGAACTAAACTGCTACAGAAACTGTTATAGAGACTTAACTGATTTAGCTGTATTTCTGTCATGAGAGAGATCAGAAATTATGCTTAATGTTTGTTGTTCTTGTAGGCTATATATGAGCGCCTTTTCTGTTGGATTGTCACACACATCAATGACATCATTGAGGTGAAGAACTATGACACCACAATCCATGGGAAGAACACAGTCATTGGAGTCCTGGATATCTATGGCTTTGAGATCTTTGACAACAACAGGTAAGCTGCATTCTAGAGAAGGAAACTGATGCTTCATCTTGCCTCAAATGAAAAACTAATCAATTTTTTCTCAACTTTATTTTTGCAGTTTTGAACAGTTCTGCATTAATTATTGCAATGAAAAGCTGCAGCAGCTTTTTATTCAGCTAGTTCTAAAGCAAGAACAAGAGGAGTACCAGCGAGAGGGGATTCCCTGGAATCATGTGAGTGAATTGGCAGTCGGGGTCTGGTTGAATCCAGTGAATCCAGCCTGGTCCTGAAATTGCTCCTCATGTAAACTCCCATCAAAGTCAGTGGGAGCTATGTATCCAGAGCACATGCAGCACCAGGGCTTGTTATCCATAAATCACTCTGGAAGAAGCAAACTGAAAATATGAGACACCTTTTCTATACATTTTTTGGCCTCTTTCTGGTTACCATTGTAAACTGCATGATACGTATTTTATTTAGTTGAACAGGTGTTCAAGTTTTTTTTGAAATTGATCCTTGCTAACTGGTAGGATTTGATTAGAAGATGCTGGTTCAGATTGTATAGACATTACAATTCTGATCCTCTATTATAGAAAATCAGTGGCAAAACTTGTTGATTTCATTGGTGAAAAATCTGGCCTTATAATTGCATTGACCAGGCTTTATGAGCCAGTTCTGAAAATGTAATGGGGAAATCTATTATAGGAATGCATTTCAGGGGAAGGGTAGTTACACTGATTACCCACTTTCTTATATTGTTGGAAAGCATTTGGCCTTTGTGTGCCTTCCAATATGACTGCAGCCTGCTAGTGTCCAGTAAAATTACACAATGTCATATACCACTACCTTGCTGTCACAACTTCCATGGCCATAAGTGTGTTCATGAATGTCTCATTAAGGTGACTCTTGAAAGATACTGTAGTTGATTATGGGATCGATGCAGTGGTAATCTGAAACATGTGAAAGGAGACCCTTCTCTGCTGTGCCTCTTAGTGCTGCAAGTGTTTCTGCTATAGTTACCCACTTCTTGAAAAATAAAACTCTTCAGAGCTATATAGGAATGAAGAGGGCCAACTATAGACATGCATATGGGGGTACCATGTGGATCATGTTAAAGCTGCCTAGCCAAATAGACATCAGATGAGCCTTTTCCACTAGATTCTTTCATGTTTAGATTTGAATGTTTGCGATGAAAGTAATGTTTACAGAACTCCTCTGCCCTAAGAGGAAGAGCAGATACTGGGCCAGATTCTCCTCTATTATGTTTGTCTTCCTACTGAAATCAATGGGGTTTCCACTGGGGTAACTGAACAAACTTATCAAACTTACTTTTTAATGCTAATGCCTAGGGGTTTTTTTGCTTGCTTTAGTAAAATCTGAAAGAACTTTGCTTTCAGTCACTAGACTCCAAGTAAGGGATGAAGTTTGGACATGAGTACTAAACACGTGTTACAAGTACACTTCTCGTAGAGTAGGAAGTCTGAATATATGATCTGCAGTCCAGCATATTTTCAGATTGTCTGTTTGGGAAGCAGTAATTTTCATTACAATTTCTATGTATATTTTATTTCCACTACCTCAGTGGTTCTCAAATTATGGTCTGCGGAGTATCAGTGGACCACAGAATGGCATGTTTTGCAAAGCAAGCAGTGGGATATTTTGGGGACGTAGAGGCCTGGGAGAAAGAAATGCTCAAAGTGGTCTGTAGAATGAAACTGAGCGCTGCACCACTGCATAATGAGCCTAGTACTTCTCCGTTTAGTTTCTTTATTACAGTTATTAAAGCTGTATTGCTCATAATTCTCCCTGTATGGTTACTGGTGTGTGCGAAAGTGTGGGTACTGTTTGTTAATGCACTTCCTTCTCACTCAGTAGTGAGAGAAGACCTGCAAATACCTGTTGTTTTGTGTTCTGCAGATTGATTATTTCAACAACCAGATCATTGTGGATCTGGTGGAACAGCAGCACAAAGGGATCATTGCCATTCTGGATGATGCCTGCATGAATGTGGGAAAAGTCACCGATGAGATGTTCCTTGAGGCACTGAATAACAAACTGGGGAAACATGCTCATTTCTCCAGCAGAAAGGTAAACTGTTCATCTGTGTAATCAGAACCCACCCTCTCTTCACATGCAGCACATGCTGTATCTTTCTAAATGGAATAAGGAAAAGGACTTACACAGTGACTTGAATAGAGGAAGGCCCTTTTCTAGAATAGAACTTAAATGTCTGGTGCACATAGTATTTCTGTATTTATATGGCCAGTCAAGTTCTCTAGTTTAGAATGAATGTTATAATGATTTGTATCCAGAAGAGGGAGCTAAAGTATGATCAATGCAGTAGATTTTATTTCAAGGGAAAAACAGGAAAGCATGAACTTGTCTTGACATATGATGTCATTTATAACCAATGGGTACACAGTTCCAGTTCATGTGACTGTTCTCTACTCAACCAGCTTTAATATGCTGTGGCAGTGAAAATGGCTCACATTTCTGCTTTATTGTAATCTTCACCCTCAATGGCTACAAAACGTGCTCATCTTAAATTGTACCCGTAATCCTCCAGACCTTTTGATTTGCTTTGTTTTTGATATGACAGCCAGTTAAAAAGATTTTGTCACTTGGTAGTATTTTAAAAATACGGGCTCTGGCCTGATAAATTTGAGAACCACTCACAATAATGTCCTTTGATTTACTGGTGTCTTTTCATTGAGAATAGTATTTGAAATCTTTTCATTAGAATACTGTCTTCACCACTGCACACCTTTGTGTATAAGGTAGGAATATCACCGTAGCATACTTGTATAAGAAATGTGCTAGAGACTGTCTCCAGAGACTCTGAATTCAAACAGTAGAAAGAGCTGGATCTGGCTTGTTTTAGTGAAGAATAGAAATGGAAGTAAAATAAAAAGATTTTCATTCAGCTATGGCTTATTCTTAAGCACTCTTCGCTTGGAGTGTAACCTGTCAGCTAAACTGCCATACACAATTTTTTGGTAAACAGCGAACAATATTCTCAGTGTCAGCACTAAGCTGTGGGATTGCTGTGCAGTTAAGGTAGAGGCATATGTTATGAATACTTCAAATCTTATAATTTTACTCAGTGTATTGAAGCTTTATGTCTGTCATGCATAACTGAGGCTAGTGAATTTGGATGCAAATTATTTCCTTTGTTGTTAATAATGCTTTTGAATGGTACCAGTCTCAGGGGCTTGGGGAATGAAGTCTTATATTTTCAGAACAGGTATAGCAAGGGCAACAATAGTCCAGATTCCCAATGCTACTCTGCCAATATACTTAAATCCAAGGGAAGATCATTCTCCATGACCTGTTCGTTCCTAGGTCTCTTCTCTGCTGAGACCACCAGCAAGTGGCTATGCATGGAGGTGAGAGCTTTGGGTATAATGTGCTGGTGTGAGGGGAAGTGAATTTGACAATGAGTGAGGAACTATAAATGAGAAAGCCGCAACTGACGGAACCACTGGCTTCAGGAGTTTTTCCTTTGTATAGGAAACATTCAGCAGTATGATGTAGTGCCAATACCAGTATTCCTCAGCAGGGAGGAAATTCTATATTAGCACAGACTGAAAGAGAAAACAAGGGATACAAAAATAAATAAGCACTTCTGCATGTGCAGCCAGTTATGCTAATTACTGATGGAAAAATAATCGTATCAGATAGTATAAATCAATATTACCTTGAAGGTTTTGACCCATAAAATCCTCAGCATCTTGTTTCTTCTTCTGACCTTTTGCACACCTGCAAACAACATTCTTCTCACTAATACCTAAAATATCTTGTTTACGGACTCTTGCTTCTTCCAGTTACCACCCAATAAAAGTCTGAGTTGTTTCCACCTTCATATTTTAAGTTACAAATAAAGACCTGGTTTCATTTTGCTTCCACCTTTTACTTGGCTTTGTGGACTTCAGTTAAAATACTGTGGTGTCTGTCAGGTAAAGTCTTAGCATAATTACTGTGTAAATTAAAGATATTGAGGAAGATGTTCTTAAAGAGTTAAAATACTGATATGTGCTGATATGCTCTGGGAATAGCTCCTGTCTGGCAGGTTCATGGTTAATTCTTCACTGCCCCCATCTACAGTATGTGCACTCCACGTCGGTGTGGATCAGCCCTAAAGGGCTGCTGTGCCCTAAACAGTCGTGTCCTAGTTTATGTGTTGCATATCTAATCTATTGCTTTCTGCTTAGATGTTCTGGTTATTCTGGTGAAACCTAGACAGACTAGGTAAATACAAGATTTACACTGTGGCAATAAATAGACAAGACAGATGTATTATTGCTCACAACACCTGTGATGTAAGTAGCAAAGTATTATCAAAGAGCAAGGGTTTGTTTTACATTCTGGTTTGTAATTGATTAATCTTGTGGGTGTAAGAGGGTCAGGTACACTGATGGATAACCATCAGTGAATTCCTAAATAAACTTTAAATGTTGAGAGCTTCTCAGAGGGCAGGTGAAGTGACTCACTAAAGGTCACAGTGAGTTGGTGGCAGAGGTGCTATAAGAACTTAGTACCATGCTCACTCTTTGACCATGGTGCCTTTTATTCATTTCAGTTGTGGTTTGTGTTTAGAACTAGCAAGGTTTAGTATGCTCAGATGTAAACATTCCCTATTTACATCTATCAGCTAATGTACTAAGGTGTAAAACGTAAATACATACACATGCCATTAATACGTTCAGGCATACTTCTGCCATGAATCACTGAATGGAGTGATTCTCAGTGCTAATATTAACAACACTTGACTATTGCCATAGTCCCATAGCTGATTTGGGATGAAATGTACTCATTCCATAAATCCCACGTACATCGGTGTTGCTCTTGAATTCATGCTCGTTAGAGTCTACACTGAGAAAACTAAAGCCAAGGTTATCATGTGAAACAACATTTTCAGCGAACTGGTTACATCAGAATGTGGTGGAGAGCTGTCCATTCCATAATCAACAGCGCTGGCACTTTGCTATTCCTTTGCTGTATATGCCTATGCAGTGCGGGCACGATTCCCTCACACAAAGAAACGAGACCCTGTACTTAATGCCACCTGCTGCTATATTACAGGATATCTTAAGCCTACTCATGTGAACAGCCTGTACACTCTTGCAGGTATTGCTCCTCCGAATGTACATTGGGAAATTGCTAATAGAATGCAGAAGGCAATGCTCAGATCCAAGACATCCGCTATATGATATAACACTGACGCTGAGTTGACTGAAGTCACAACAAAGTTTTCTTGCCACTATTAAACCCTAACGTTGTTACCCAAACAGATAAGGTTTCAGTTATGGCAAATGAGTAGAGAGTGACCCAGAGCCTTTGTGCTCCGGCTCCTATCAGTGGAGCATCTGCCATCCAATGCAGATCAGCCCTGGAGTATATGGCATTGTGTTAATCAACTCCGCACTGTAGTCTGCCAGTCTAGAGATGCAGTTATAGTGGGGCTATGTTACTGGCCCCAATACCTGTGACTGTGGCAGAAACACTCAAAATACGATGAAGCATCTCATTCAGTGCCAGCTCCTTGACCATGAATGCTCTTCCAGTGAGCTGGCAGAGTGCAATGATCAGGCAATTGCATGTGCATGGGTGTGGCAGAAAACAGTATGAGGACACAAGAAGAAGATCCCATAGTTAACCAGCTGAGCAGTTTATGGTGCTGCCACAACTATGCCAGTTCAAGGCTGTGACCTTCACATAGCTGATGTGTTTAGTTTCCCAGGAGGATGGGTGCCGTTTGACATCTGTCAAACCATGAAGCATTGGCACTACTTGTCTGAGAGTATGTCTACATTACTAAATTGTGCTAGCCTAAGTTACGTTGACGTACAGCCACCACAGTAATTAAATCGCTTTTGCATGTCTTCGCTATGGTTCTTGTGTTGGTGGTGCGCATCCTCACCAGGAGCACCTGCACCGATTGAACTGTCAGTGTGGGGTATTGTGCAACGGCCTCTGAAAGGCAGCAACAATCAACGTCAGCAACAAGTGTCTGTGCTGAAACTGCATTGACCTAAGCGCTACATCTCTCATGGAAGTGGATTTAACTCAGCATAGGGGGCGAGTTTCATCAGCACGAGTGATGTTTTAGTGTAGACACTTAGAGAGTTAGGTCAGCGTAAGCTCATGGACTCATAGACTTTAAGGTCAGAAGGGACCATTATGATCATCTAGTCCAGGGTAGGCAACCTATGGCACGTGTGCTGAAGGCGGCACGTGAGCTGATTTTCAGTAGCACTCACGCTGCCCAGGTCCTGGCCACCGGTCCGGGGAGATCTGGATTTTAATTTTAATTTTAAATGAAGCTTCTTAAACATTTTAAAAACCTTATTTACTTTATACAACAATAGTTTAGTTATACTTATAGAAAGAGACCTTCTAAAAACAGAGAGGAATGAGGGGATATGATCGTCTTTATAATATATCAGAGGGGTAAATAAGGGAGGGAGAGGAATTATTTAAGCTTAATACCAATGTGGACACAAGAACAAATGGATATAAACTGGACACTATGAAGTTTAACTTGAAATTAGACAAAGGTTTCTAACCATTAGGAGTGAAGTTCTGGAACAGCCTTTCAAGGGAGTAATGGGGACAAAAGACATATCTGGCTTCAAGACAAAGCTTGATAAGTTTATGGAGGGGATGGTTACGGGATAGCCTAATTTGGCAATTTATTTGGCAACTGATCTTATGATATCAGCAAGTAAGTATGCCCAGGTCTGCGATGGATGTTAGACGGGGTGGGATCTGAGTTACTACAGAGAATTCTTTCCTGGGTGCTGGCTGGTGAGCCTTGCCCATGCTCAGGGTTTAACTCATCGCCATATTTGAGGTTGGGAAGGATTTTCCTCCAGGGCAGATTGGCAGAGCCCTGGAGTTTTTTGTCTTCCTCTGCAGCATGGGGCACGGGTCACTTGCTGGAGGATTCTCTGCAGCTTGAGGCTTCAAACCACAATCTGAGGACTTCAATAACTCAGACATAGGTTAGGGGTTTGTTACAGGTGTAGGTGGGTGAGATCTGTGGCCTGCATTGTGCAGGAGGTCAGACTAGATCAGGGCGGTAACCTTTCAGAAGTGGTGTGTCGAGTATCATTTATTCACTCTAATTTAAGGTTTCGCATGCCAGTAATATATTTAAT